>NW_024081911.1:161321-302723 GCF_003009895.1 Hyaena hyaena | reverse complement strand
AGCCACCCAGGGGCCCCTGAGCTAGTTTTACAATGGCTACTTTCCCCTTTTTCTCTGACATTATGCCTGAGGATCCTTTTCTGATCCTTTCTTTGAGAACCTGTTGAAGTACCTGGAGAAAAAACACTTGGAAAAGTATGGAAAACTTCCAATGCAAAACCTCAGAAACTTTTCTGTCTAGTGATGTCTGCATGTCACTTCCAGCAATATGTCAAACATACTATTTAAGTATTCTTGCCAGCTCATGGCATCTGGTAGGTTCTGCTCCAGGTAAGCAGATCCCAGTTGTGATTATCCAGATATACCAACTCCCCAGATTTGGGGTTGGTAGTTTGCCAACAGTTTCAGTTCTCTGATGCATTCAAGAAACTCTGTTCATATTTAGTTTGTCAGATTTTCACAACTAATATCAAGAGAAATCCTGAGGGTCAGTCTTTTTCTTACTATAAGGGTGGGAGTAACAACTAAGCATTAAAAACTTTGCAAGAGCTGAAACCAGAGGGAAGCATTCCCTGTGTTTTTATCCAAATATATATTGAATCCCCATATTTTCTTCTATATTTATAGTTAATTTTCTGACCAAGCATATATTTCTTATCAAGACATGGTTCAGCCTCTAATAGCATCTTTACCCTCTCCAATCTATTCTCCAAGTGGTAACCATACTAATATCTTAAGTCATGTCATTTCACTGTTAGCACTCTTTGGTGGTTTCCCAATGAATTCAGAATATGACTTAATATCTCTTGCATTAATAGACAACCCTATCTGATCCTTGTATAACTATTTGATGTCATATACCACCTATTACCACTTATTCCCAACCCAGTTTATAAACATTTGTCCCATCCCTCTTGTCATGGTTGTTTTCTTCTTTCTGCACAAGTCTCAGCTAGGATATTGCTTCTCAAACAAGCTTTCCTTGACTACTTGAACAAAAAATCCCTGTATCCTACAGATCAAACTCTGTATAGTCTGCTTGTTTGCAGAGGCTGTTTGCTTCTTTGCTTATTTATCTACTCATCTTCTTCCAGAAAAAGTGCAATGAGAAAAAGGGATGTTTTCTGACCTGATCATTGCTATATTCTTAAGCTTAAAATAGCAGCAAGTACAGAGTAGGTGTTGAATAAATAACTGTACAATCAATGAATGGTGTGCACCTTTCTAAACTTTTTTGCACTTTATATTTTAGTATCTTCTCACTAATATTCTCAGTTTCACCCACATTAGCCTCATTTTATTCCCTGTAGAGTAAAACACTTTCCTGCTATTCTGCTTTCTCTCTTTCCTTGCTCTCATCACATCATCCAACTTGTTTCCACAGGATTGGTCCTTTTTAATCCCTTATGTTTTAGCTTTAAGGAATTCTCATATAAAACTCCCCGTAGGGAGTCCTGGGGTAACCTAGTAGTGCTACAGTCATCTGGTAACCACAACCTTCTCTCTTGCTCTTCTTTCTTTTTCAGCATGTGGCTGCCATCTCATGGTGCACACGGATGGCTTTTGGTCCTCACATTACATTCGAATGGGAGGAAGGGAAAGTTCTATTTTTATTCCCCTGACCAGAAGTTGGTCAGGTGGCCATTGCTAATATCAAGAACAATTTAGTAAGTCAGTACTTATTTGAAGTGCTCATGTACTCTTCTAAAATCTAAGAGTTCTACTCCAGAGGAGATGGAAATATGTCTGTCAAATATCAAACAGCCTTGGCCATGCTACTGAAAATATATTGCTCCTATTATTCTCTTATGGAGTGCTATATTTTTCATATCAGCACTTTGGCACAATTTATAAATATTTAACTTAATTTATTATTTTTATGTATTTATTTTAGCTTTCTCCTACTCCATCCACTATAAGCTCTCTCATGTCATAGAAAATATCTTTTCTGTCTACTGTGGTATCTACAATGCCTCAAGTTGTCTTTAGAAAAAATAAAGGCACTTTGTAAATATTTATTAAATAAATAGAGATATCAGGAATGAAACCTTGGTTATTTACTTCATAATATATCTAGTCTGCTATCCTGAAGTATCTTTTTAATTTCTGTTTGTTACTATATCTATAATCTTGTGTATTATTTCTATTTATATTATACCATATAAAATGTATTATATATAATATGTATTATATACACACAGACACAAATTGAAGAATTCAAAGTGTCCCACCCCATTCCTTGGTCCTCACCCCATTTTTTGGTTCACAGACACTTGTATTTTAACATTGACACAAGTAACACACGCATATAAATACAAAATGATTTTTAAAAATTCATAAAGAAACTATTTTGTACCAATTAGAAACAACGTATAAAAATGTTAAAAATAATACAGTATTTACCATAAGGAATATATGGACAGCATTGTTTTAAGACAATAATATTGTTATCATCACTAGTCAACACTATTTTTTAATTTTTTTACATTTATTTATTTTTGAGAGACACAGAAAGACAGTACACAAGTCGGGGAGGGGCTGAGAGAGAATGAGACACAAAATCCGAAGTAGACCCCAGGCTCTGAGCTGTCAGCACAGAGCCTGACACAGGGCTTGAACTCACAAACTGTGAGATCATGACCTGAGCTGAAGTCGGACGCTCAACTGACTGAGCCACCCAGGTGCCCCTACACTATTTTTAAGGTATATAAAACAGTGCAGTAATATAAGAAAAATAAGATATTTCAAGTGCCATATTATTTATTGATGTCAAGATGCACTACCTGGGAAAGACCCAGGAAAGACCCAAAGAATCATTTGAAAGATAATTTTATGTAATGAAGAGTTTAGTAAGGTACCTGATTAGAAGATGACAGTCAATAAATTCTTACATAATCATATAAAGACAACCCACAAACAGCTCTGCCCGTGTGTAATTTACATTCAAATGTCTGTACTGGAGAATGCAGTAGACACCCATATTTAATAAATACAAGTATCAGATTGTATTTTCTGAAATCAGCTGAACAATATCTCCCATCCTATATGCTATTATACAATGTGAACTTGATACTCTTCTGGTCAAAAGTGGGGACCGTGACACCTTTGCTTGAGTCTGGGCAAAATTATAACTCCACTGTAATCAGAAAGCTGTGATGTTCTTGTCTTCCAAACGCTAGGTCAGAAAAGATAAAACAAGACTTCAGATTTCTTTGCCAAAACACTCATTCTGGAGCCCTGAACCGTTAAGAAATTCAATTGCCCTATGTCTCCATGTTGTATGAAAGATCACACATGCCCTGGTTGAAAGGCAACATGTGAAGCTTTAAGGCTGTATGAAGAAAGAAATTTCTGATCAGGCTTCAGGTGCTTCAGCTCCAGTAGTGATCGATCTATTTACAATCGTTGAGTCCCTAAGTCAGTACCAACCTATGCAAGCTCTTCCTAAATTTCTGATCCACAAAAGATGTAAGTGATAATAAAAATATTTAATTTTTAAGCCACTGAATTTTGGGGGTTTTTGTCATGTAACAATCCAAAAATGGAACAGTGAATAAATGAGCTTGTTAAAAATGATAAGTAACTAAAACAACAACAAAAATGTAGCAGGAAAATAGATAACAAAAAGATGAACTCAGTTTCCAGTTTTATGATGATCATGGTAGGCATATAAAAGTACAATAGATGCATGTGATTACAGAGGTCCCAAGATCTGCAAGGGACATTTGGCGATTCAGGTGAGCCAAGAGTGGAGTTCTATTCCAAAGGTCTGTATGCTTGAGACCCAGGAAAGAGCCAGTGTTTCAGTTCCAGTCAAAAGGCAGGGAAACACAAACGCCACAGCTTGAAGATATCAAACAGTAGGAATCCTTTGTTCCTCTTACTCATCTTTTTGTTCAAAAGTTGGTTGGGGCCCATCCATGTTAGAGAGGGCGATCTGCTTCACTGGAACTACTGACACAAATGTTAATCTCATCCAGAATCACCCTCATGGATACACGCTGGATAATGTTTAAGCAAATGCCTGGGCACACATGGCCCACTCAAGGTTACATATAAAACTAAGCATTGCATAAAGTAAAGGGACAGCCATTCGCTATTATAGTATTTGTAATTTGTAACTGGATAGTAGACACATGGAAAGCCTTTGTATTTTCAATTCATTTTACCCTGATAGTTTGAAAAATGAACTTGTCTGCATTTATTTCTCCCTTTACTTTTCTGGTGTCAGTAAGTGTGTGTGTTCTAACGGGGCTCTGTTAGACAAAAAGGATAACTTGATATAACTTTAAGTAAACAATGTAATCACTCCTAAAGTGACCTTGTGACCTGGTGGAACATACTCTTTACTGATCCCCAGGCTTTACTTGGTATCATCACTTCCAGGTTCTGGTCTAGTTGGTCTTGCCATTAGTTTTCTTTTTCTCTGAAACTCTTTTCCCTAATAGCTTCCCTTGTCTTTAGATAGTCCTTCCTTCCTATAAAGCAAACTATAGATCATATTAGTCCTTGAATAATGCACACACACACTAGGCATCCTTCTTTAAATGCAGCTTTAGTCATCATTCACTCAGTCAGGGAGTAGTGAAAAGAGCATGAACTTTAGACTAGACAGGTCTAGGAACCATTCCCTGCTTTGTAATTACTAGTGTGTGATCTTGTGAAAAGGAGTTAACTCTTTCAAACTATACTTTTATCATTTGTAAAATGGAGACAAAAATGCTTACTGACAACTTTGTGACGAGAATTAAGGAAACATCTGTAGAGGACACATAGTACCAGGCACATTGAAAAATCATTGTCTCCTTTTTCCTTTGCTCCAGTATTTACTGACTATCTATGATGCATGAGGCAAAATGGCTGTCACCAGGGTCACTGGGTTAAAGGACATAGCTTCTGCTTTCAAAGAACCCACAGGCTAGTGAGATTAACATAAAAATAAATAACTACCTGGACTCCTGGGTGGCTCAGTTGATGAAGCATTCAATTCTTGATTTTGGCTCAGGTCATGATCTCAGGGTCCTGAGATTGAACCCCACACTGGGCTCTGTGCTGAGCATGGAGCTTGCTCAAGATTCTCTCTCTGCCTCTCCCCAACTTGTTTGCATGTGTGCATAGGCACACACACTCTCTCTTGCTCTAAAAGAAATTAAGTAAATAAAAGTTTTTAAAAACTAAGTAAATAACTACCAACAATGTGGAAATGTCTATGTTAAAAGTCTGTTGCAATGTGGTTATTCAGAAGATAAGTGCCAATAACAGTCTGAAAAGGATTAATGATGGTTTCCTGAAATGACTTAAAAATAAGCCAAGATTTGGAAATTGCAGGGCTTTCCAATAGCAAGGGGAAAGGTGTGGAAGGTGTTTCAGCATGTGTAACATACGAGAACTGAAAAGAAGATAGTGGCTACACACAGGATCTCAGAAGGACTGATGTTTATTTTATTCAGAAAAGGGGCTTGAGGAATCCAGAGAAAGCTTGTAGAATTAAGAGAGGTCCTGAGCAAGCAAGGTCTAGGCAAAATAAACGTGTTGATGTGTTTAAACTCTTATAAAGTATATATTTTTGTTATCACCATTTTAAAGATGAAACAAAAGGCAATTAGCATCCCCAAACTCATAAAGCATTTAAGTTGTTGAGCCAGGGTTCATATCTTTTTTTTCTTTTTTTAACATTTATTTATTTTTGAGACAGAGGGAGACAGAGCACGAGCTGGGGAGGGGCAGAGAGAGAGGGAGACACAGAATCTGAAACAGGCTCCAGGCTCTGAGCTGTCAGCATAGATCTCGACGTGGGGCTCGAACCCACAGACTATGAGATCATGACCTGAGCCGAAGTCTGACGCCCAACCGACTGAGCCACCCATGCACCCCCAGGGTTCATATCTTAATAATCCAGCTCCAGTGCTTTAAACCTATCTGCATTGTTCCTTGCCACCCAGTTAATACAGCATCCAGTCTCTTCCTGTTCTTTCCCTTTTTTCATATAAAGGTCAATTGAATATGATGTTCTTTGTACCATGCCACTAATCCAAGTGATTAGTCCCCACAGTGTTGTATTACTTTTTTGCAAGAGACAAAATCTTAGCTATATAAAAAAATTAGGAGATACAACACCAATATGATCAGAATTAAAGAAAATAGTTCCCTAAGGTGGACAGATTTTGTATCACCATACTAAAACCTATACTTTTTCTATATAACAGTACTATAAACTGAGGAATTTGTGTCTTGGTTAAAATCCTTGTGTGGAAATATTCAATAATATTGAACATTTACTGGCCTTCTAAATTGTTTTTAATGTTTATTTATTTTTGAAGGAGAGAGACACAGATCACGAATGTCAGAGGGACAGAGAGAGAGGGAGACACAGAATTTGAAGCAGGCTCCAATTTCTGGCTGTCAGCACAGAGCCTGATGTGAGGCTTAAACTCACCAGCCATGAGATCATGACCCGAGCCAAAGTCAGACTCTTAACCGACTGAGCCACCCAGGTGCCCCCGAAATTTACTGGCCTTCTAAACAAAATAGTAAAGAGACAGTGAATTTAGACAATAGCCTTGTTATTACCTGAGGTTTTAGTTTGAAATTACCAGGGAAGTTCAGCTGAGTGAGTTAAAATGTTGTGACATTATGAGAGATGCATACATTTAGCATCATTTCTTAATGATTCAGGTAGTGTGAAACTGAATCAATGGACAGACAGTCAGGGAATATGGTTCATAGAAAATGACATGTTCTTTTTAAATACAGAAATAGGTGGTGAAGGACAATTTTGTAATTGTATACTTCTATGTGTAAGTTTAATTTTTAATTGTATATCTCAAACATATAGTTGTTGTTATTCTTAGTTGGTTTAGTTTATTGTTTTTTGTAAGAAACTTATGTGCACTGAAATTGTTTTCTAAAGAAAGCCAGCATCAGGTTAAGAGCACAAATTCTGAAACCAAATTACTTGGGTTGAAAATGTCTGTGCTATTTGTCAATATTCATGAACTTTAATCTAATCAATGAATTTGTATACCCATACTTCATAATTCTTATTAGAGGAATAATATTAGCACCTATTAGATAGGTTTAAATAGGTAACTGTGTTCAAAGTTTCCTTGGTATCTTTTCTATAATTTAAGTGGTATGGCAAAGTTTTAATCATGAGGATACTTTAAACATGTATTGGTGATTGTTACAGATTTCACATACCTATTATTTCTTTACTATACACTATACAACTATACACCTGAGTTGTTATTTTAATTTAAAATCCGTGTCTTTTACTTTTAGGATAGATCTGTGCTACAAATTTCAATGTTATAAATAATAATTTTAACCATTTTAATGTTTTCACAGAGTAAATATAAATAGTAATTTCTATGGCTAATACTTGAGGTTGAAGTATTTTTGGGGCACCCGGGTGGCTCAGTCAGTTAAGCGTCCGACTTCCGCTCACGTCATGATCATATGGTTAGTGGGTTCGAGCCCCACGTCAGGCTCTGTGCTGACAGCTAGCTCAGAGCATGGAGCCTGTTTTGGATTCTGTGTCTCCTTCTCTCTGACCCTCCCCTGCACATGCTGTCTCTTTCTCTCAGAAATAAATTTAAAAAACATTATAAAAATTAAAAAAAATATTTGAACATATTTATGACTGGTTTGATTATTTACATTGATATTAAAGACCATAGTATTTGATCAAAGCATATAAAATGTTTAGTATCCTATTGGATGTAATTACTTATACTATTTAAATGACTATAATTTAGACCATGTCTCTCCTGTGTCTGACTCTCTGCCTGAGAGGAAATTAGTAGATGAATTAAATTTAACTATATAAAATGCTACTGTAAGGGAAAGTTATGCTTTCAGTCTCAGTAGGCTTGTAGCTACAAATATGCAGTGAGTTGGCATGCCTTATTTTCACATTCAGCACACCACACCTTTCCAACTACATATATTTATTACTGATTTATTCCAAGCACCCAAGTAACTTAAGTTAATTAATCTTGGCCTTCTATATGCGCTAGATACACTCGTGTGATAGCTCACAATGACCACCGCCACCAAGTGTTGACAGACTTTATAATCTTGTGTCTTTAAGTGGGAATGGTACTGACAGAACATGGCAAGTTCCATGCCACTTCCATGATTAGGTTACAAAAGCTTATAACTTCTTTCTTGCAAGTGAACTGTATTGACTTCTCAGTGTACAGCTTTGATGAAGTAAATTGTCACATTTGAGAGATCATGTTACAAGAAACTGAGGACAGTTACTAGCCAGCAATCCACAAGTATTTGAAAGCTGCCAGCAACAAGTAGGTGAGGTTAGAAGATCTCTCCTTATTTGAGCCTTTGTATGAGACTACAGGTCCTAGGCTGACAAAGATAACAACTTTGTGAGAAAGTGTGAAGCAGAGGACCTGGTTAAGTCATGCCTGGATTCTTGAACCACAGAAACTATGAGATAATAAATGTGTGTTCTTTTAAGCCATTAAATCTTGGGGCAATTTTTTTTTTTTAATATTTTTATTTATTTCTAGGAGAGAGAGAGAGAGAGACAGCGTGAGCAGGGGAGGGTCAGAGAGAGAGGGAGACACAGACTCTGAAACAGGCTCCAGGCTCTGAGAGGGCAGTCAGCACAGAGCCCGACACAGGGCTCGAACTCACGAACCGCGAGATCATGACCTAAGCGAAAGTCGGAGGCTTAACCGACTAAGCCACCCAGGCGCCCCACCTTGGGGCAATTTCTAATACAGCAGTAAATAACAATACACTATGCCAAGTTAGAATAATACACCTTGCAGTGATTTAAGTCAAATTATTTCCTTACTATTGAATGGTATCAGGTTATTTCATCATGACACACTCAATTGCAATAATAAAACATTAGTGTTGATTATGAAATATATATAGAAGTAAACACAAATATATTTTCTATACATTATAAGTTGTTATATAAGTTAAATATAAAATGCAAATCATTTTTACATTGGGGGAAATTTTTTTTACAGAATGGCTTAGATTAGGCTTCTTAAAACAATAAGTCAAAGAAACTTTTACTCAAGACACACTGTAATTTTCCTGTTATTTTACATTTAGTAAGCATAGACAATTATCTTGTCCCAAGGACTTTCCCAGTTACACTTCTTAAATGTAATTATATAATCAAAATCACATGTGAAAACTATTAAGCATAATAATTTTGCCATGACCTAGTCACCCTAATTAAGAACCAGAATAGCAGCACTACTTTGAAGTTTCCTGACTGCTCCTTTTTATTGTATCTCTCTGCCTTTCCCACAGAGGTAACTACTATTTAAAATTTTATGGTTATCACTTTCTTACTTTAAGAACAGTTTGCTACATAGGTCTGTATCTTTCAAATATAGATTTCTTTATTGAATATGCATAAAGTAAAAATAAAATGACAGTTTACGGACTGGCCCACCTAAACCAACTAAATGGAAAATTAATGAAATACACTCTTCAGACTTCACCAGTAAAATAAACCTCTAAATATAATATAATATAATATATATGTATATATATAATATTTCTCAAAATTCCTATGTCTGGGCTAAATAAAGGCAACTGCTTGCTCTGACTTATTATATTATATTGAATTTCTGACAAATCTATGGTTACAAGTATGTGAGGATACAAGTAGAAAATCATTTAAAAATATTTATTAAACATCTTAATGTATAAGTTCAAAAGAGAACAAAGTTTGCATTTCTTTGGATTAATCATACTGTACTTAGTGCCTATTGTATTGTAGAATTTAGTGTAGACAGTAGTGTAACATGGAGAAATAGTTGTTTGCAACTTGTTTCAGGTACTATAAGGATAAAATTAAACAGTTTCATTGAAACTTGAACAGAATTGTTTTAGTATCATCTGGGTTCTATAGTTTTTGGTATATTGTCACCATATAGCAGCATCAACTCTTAGGGAAGTGCAGATTGACCATTTAAGAGAAACAAACTTCACCAAAAGCTTCAACTAAGTAAACTTCAACCAAGTTTACTGAGTTATAAGAAAGGATACTGGGCAGGAAATAAAACAGCACACATAGCAACAATATCATAGACATCCAAGGGATTTCAGGCAGAATTTTGATGGCCTGAAGACATGTATAGACGTGAGAGGCTTGAGGGAGTGTGGACAATCTCAGATAATGGAAGCCATCAGTATTGGCTCTTTCCACTTTGATATCCTGTAAATTACATAGCCCTCAGGCACAGCAGCCTGGGCCTATTCTCTAGATTAGCTGCCTCTTGTAAATGTTGGATGCCTATTACTAGATCTTCACAATATGATAAAGGTGCTTAATTCTGTAGGTAGTCTTCGGCCAGAATCTCACCATTTGGACTGGAAAATGCCTAACACATTTTTTCGTTAATATTGTCAGAGAGACTGACCAAGAGTTGTGTCCTAAAATGGTGTTGAAATTAGAGGAATGAGCTAAGAACCTTCTGTTTACCCTTTCTTCCCACATATATTTTAGAGTTACTTTGTTATAAAACTAAAAGACAGTCATTTTCCTTATAACATGAATCAGGAATTTAGTGACTGACACTACTACTTTCTATCTCCAGGTCCAAGTTCTTACTATGTATTTTGGGGCCATTATTTGATTTTATCTAAGGAAGTCAATAAAGGATATGATAAAACCAAGTTGTAAAGGAGCTGGTAAAAGAGGGTAGATTGTTCAAATACTTTAAAGTAGCCCTGCTATGTGAGAGGATAATGAATAAAGAGGGTTAGGATGAAGTTAGAAAGGTAGGCAGTAGACATGTGAAGGACCTTGTATATAGGAATACGGGCATACTTTTGGGATATAAAAAGCCATTAAAAGAGTATAAACAGTATAATCAGAAAATCAGATCAGTAAAATTGTGGCTATTCTGAAATAAATCTCCAAGGAAGATGATAAAGCAAACTCATAGAATGAAGATATTAGCCAGTGAGAAAATTCACTAGGTATCCCAATTACTCAGCTTATTTATAACATACATATAATCAATTTAATTATATTATTATTACAAAATAATATAGTATTTAAAATTTTAAATGAAATAATAATAAATAATATTTAACTTTAATAGATTTATAGGATAATGGCAAAGTGTATAGAAAAAAGTGATCTGGTAAATGTCATTTTACTAGTTAAGAAATAGAATATTTCCAGAAACCATGGAATCTATTAAAACAATATTTCATTGATGCTTTATTACATCTTAAAGTGCATTGTCTAACAGTATGCTTCTAGTATATCAAAATGCATTTGAGTTTTTATAAATTGATCTCATCAAGACACAAGAAGAATTAAACTTGTTAATATTGTTCTTTTCTTTATTTTTAAGAATGCTTTTTGAATTAAACTCTATGCAGTCTGATATCTTTGCTTTTATAACAAATCATATCTGCAGCTTTGCAGGGATTTTCATATTTAGAATGATCATTGATAGTCCATGGTATATTTCAACCCTACTATTTCGGGCACTCCATTCATCCCAATTATTGTTTATTCATATGTCTTCATTTGTATAAGGTTTTGCCTCATTCTGTTTGTCCTTTAATCAATTTGAAAATTACATTCTCTAATTATCACTCTTGAAATTTTACCATATTATATCAGTGGAATATAAGAAATTATAAAATCACTTGCTATCTGACCCTGTCCTCCAAAAACCAAGGCCCTCAATGTTTATAGGGAGCAGTAATGTTTCACTTCTAACTTTTAACAACTGCAGAACATTATATTTCTTTACTACCATTCCAGAGAAGACCACTGTTAGGGAAAGAGCCTACCTGCATGCTTCCAAGACATTTTTTTATTCCTATTTTTGGCTCTCTATGATTTGTTAAATCCAAAGAAAGCCACAACTGCCAAACAACTATGGCCAAAAGGTTTGAGTTGGCTGTTCACCTAATACTTAGAGAAGAAAAATGCCCAACTTGTAAGAAGTAAAAGATACTGTATTTTGAAGTATGTTTTTAACCCAAAGTTCCAAATATTGGGTCTGGAGGTTTATACCTATGTTACAACCCAAAGCTCTTCCTACAGAGAGTGTCATTAAGAATTTAAATAAGTGCTTTACAAACCAGACAGTACACACAGTGTCTATAACCTAAGTACTAAATGTTTTGACAAGGGTGTGATTATTTCAGCTATATATGCCAGGGTATTAGACACTTAGAGTATATGTATCTTCTGCAGTGTCAGAAAAGAAAATGCTAGCAGAGCTAAGGCTTTGATTTGTTATACTTGAATTTCAACCCTGAAAATAAGCCTCAAAATAGTATTTCATTACATATATTATAGCTCTGTGTTGGTAACCATAACGAGAGGAAAATTAGGACTTTACAAGTATTTTCAGTACATTTAGCCCAAAATTCATCTTTTCAAGAAGTAAATAGCGACCATACCTAATGTTACTATAATTTATTTTTATCAAATTAACTTCCTTTGGAAAATGGAAAATATCAGTTATCTTTGGGTATCAAAAATGCCCATTTAAGTTTGAAAATGTCTATAAATATTCTTCCTTATATATACTTTATCATATTTACATGTGAGTTTTGATGCTAATTTACTGTCATAAAATTCCATAATTTTATAGAAGACAGATATATTGATGATTAGTACTTTGCTAAGAAGCCATGACATAAATATACTCCTTATAGGAAAGGGACTTTTATTTCCAATTTCATTTGCTATAGGAAAATCACTGAAGCACTATTCAAACTCAGTAGCTCGGTGACATGATAAATTCACAAATATCATGGTTCAAGTTTAAGTGTTGATGTATATAATAAATAGGGAAAGCTTATGATCGAATTCTTAAAAATGAGGATAAGCAATATATGAACAGCATTGATTTTGGGTACTTACCCAAATAAAATGAAAAGACTGATGTAGAAAGCTATTTACCCCCATATGTTTAGTGCAGTATTATTTATGATAGCCAAGATATGGAATCAACCCAAGTGTCCACTGATAGATGAATAGATAAAGAAAATGTGATATGTATATATACATACATAGAGTGGAATAGCAGCCATAAAAACAGAATGAAATCTTATCATTTGCAACAACATGGATGGGCCTAGAGGATATAATGCTAAATAAAATACATCAGTCAGAAAAAGACAAATACCATATGATTTCACTCATATGTGGAACTTAAGAAACAAAAGGAAAACAACAAAACAAACAAAAAACAGACTCAAACACAGAGAACAAACTGGTGGTTGCCATGGGGAAGGTGGGTAGGAAGATGAGTGAAACAGATAAAGAGGTCTAAGAGTACGCTTATCTTGATGTGCACTGAGAGATGTATAGAACTGTGGAATTATTATATTATGTATCTGAAACTAATATGACACTATATGTTAAATATATTTGAATAAAAATATAAATTAAAAATATGATCATTAATGCTGCTATTCAATATTATTTTAAGGTATATAAAACAGTACAATGACACAAGAAGAATAAACTGCAAATCTATATTAAATGAAATAATATTCATAAAATTTTCAAAAGAGTGGCTAGCATGTGGAAAGTTCAACTTAGATTTTAAGTGCCATCGTTATTTACAGAAAATAAGATTCATTATCTGGAAAACCCCAGAGAATTAACTGAAACATAACTTTATAAGGGATTTAGTTAGGTGTCTGATTTGTATTTGAAAGTCAATAACTTCTTATGTAACTATATGACCTAGGGGAGAGCATAGTTATGAATTATGATACTATTATCTCACAATGTACAGGACAATTCTGAAAATAAAGACTAATCTGGTCCAAAATTTAAATAGTGCTGAGTTTGAAAAACCTGGTGAAATCTTGTACTCATTTTTGAAAGTCATTAGATAATCACAAAAACAAAATCCATCTCCACCCATCCCTAATGGCCTAAGCAACATACCAGTCTCTCTGTGTGGAAAAGTCTACCACAATTCCCTACATAATAGAGTTCATTAAATACCTTATGAATAATCAAATGTTATCTATATGCTTCCAAGAAGGAGATCTCCCTACCACTCAATGAATGCTACTAGCAAATGCTAAAAGATTATTATCTTCTATACTATCAAAATGTTCCATGTATGATGAGACTTAATCATTCTTTTTTTGTATAAAAATATCAACAATTCTAAAGGGAGTGCAAATCTAAGCTTTATAACTGTGGCCAAATAAATACTGTTCACACTGGTCACTGCTGTTATTCAGATTATTGCTCCATTTTAAAAGGCAGATTCCTGGACTAAACATTAGAATGAGAGGCATTTTCAAGAAAAAATATTACATAGAATAATATAACATGATGTAATTATATATATAATATATATCAAGGAAGTGAGTCAAAATGTGTTAAATTGCTTTTAATTTATATCTAAATTGTGTCTTATGGCACTTAGGGCATGACTGTGCCTTATAATTATTGTACACTCTCTATTGTTTTTCCTTTCTATATTTTCTATTTCTTATTAATTTGTTTCATAAGAAATATGATGATAATAAAGGGAAAAATAAAGATTATTTGGAATCTCAATGGTATATAATCTGGTTAATGTTAAGCCTTATAATCATTATTTTTATTTCTGTAGAATTTAAGGTATACTTCATTTTGAAACAGAGAAAACCAATTTTTGTGATTTTTTAGTAATACATTTTTGACCTAACTTAAATCATTTTTTTAATAAAATGTATGTTTATTTATTTTTGAGAGGCAGAGAGAGAGCACAAGCAGGGGAGGAGCAGAGAGAGAGACACACAGAGAATCTGAAGGAGGCTCCAGGCTTGGAGCTGTCAGCACAGAGCCCGATGTGGGGCTTGAACTCAAGAACTGGTGAGATCATGACCTGAGCCAAACTGGGCCATTTAACAGACTGAGCCACCCAGGCACCCTGACCCAACTGGAATCTAAGTACTATAAATTAATGATGCAAAGAAAGAAAACTACGGAAAATATTAAAAATTATAAATAATATCAATCAAATTTTAAGAGTAACAAAAACAAACATTTTAAAATAATCATACTTTCAATAGGAAAAAATCTGAAAAGAGCACACTTTTATTAAATTTAGAATTTTTCTTGGGTTGCTTGCTATAAAATAACTTAATAGAAAATCCAATTACTTATAAGCGTATGGTCCAAAATATGTAATAACTTCTCTGCAAACAATGTAAATATGTAGTATATGATAAGACATACATTTATTGGTATATAATTTTGAAAACATAGTAGAAAAGTCCTATAAGTTGCTTATCATCACTATATATCAATTTATCTAAGTGACATCACTCTAAGCCAATTGTGTCTGGTAGATATTTTCAAAATGATGGAAATGGTTTTAATATTGCACTGTTCAGTTTGGTATTCTTAGCCACATGGACCACCTCAGCACATGAAATGTGACTCGTAAGACAGAGGAAAGCAATTTTTATTTTTATTAAATTAAAAAAATATATAAGTTGAAATAACAACATGTATAGGGTCCACTATATTGGACAGCATAGAGGAATATTAGCTTTATGTTCTATCACTTTATTAATAAATATAGTCCACAAATTAGTAAATAACAAATGAATGTGATTTTGTCAATTTTTATGGAAAGTGATCAATTTCTGTGAATGCTATTCCTAAGCATTTCATTTGGGATGAGATAAAAGAAGCATGGGCTCTAAAGCAAGTAAAAAAATAAAAAAAAGAAAAACAAAATCAGCCTTTGTTAGTTTGGTCTTAAATCCTCTTTTAAATGGACAACTTCTTTTTCAATGTATGGGAGTTTTCACTCTGTAAGAACTGCAGAGTAAGTGCTTTTAAATTCAATTGTCCTATTGAATACTTTTGTGGGCAATTCACCCACAAAGAACATCAAAAATTATAATGTTATTGTTTATTTATTTAATGAATCCTTCTTCTTTAGTGGTGTGGATTATTTTTATATGAATCTTTAATTACCATTCCTGAAACTTACAAGCAAATATCTTCCTGCCTTCTCTGGTAATGAGACACATTAAATGCTTACAAAAATTCACTGGAAATTTTGCTGATGACAATGTATTTGAAATGCAATTTGCTGCATTGTTTCTACACAAAATCCCATTATGTTTAGCCATCCTTAACATGTAAGATGACACTTACTCCCCTCATCTTCCTGACAACAATGATATACAGTCCACAATCAGGGACCCAATAACTTTGGATAAAACCCTTGAGCAATTTGCACAACCTGTGATTCTTGGTACACTTGATAAATGTTAAAGGATATAATTGGAATTTAAACAAAAGATTCAATAATATTTTGAAGTGACTTCATCAAGAATAAATAAATAAATAAATTTAAAGTTCTGTAGGAAAAGAATAAATCTGTATATAATTACGGCATGGAAAATGAAAACATTTAAAACCTTTGTAACCCTGACATTGTTTATTTTGGTTTCCTCATTTAAACAATTTAAGAATTAAAGAAAAAAATTAATTTTTCCATTGTCAATTAAAAACTGGGCAGCTGTAATTTTTCAGAGCAGACTTTTATTTTCCTTTTCTTTTCTTTCTTTTTTATTTTTCGGTGAGGCTACCCCAAGTGTGTTGTTGTTGTTGCTGGTGGTGGTGTTTTTTTTTTTTAATGTTTTTTTTGGTTTGTTTCGGTTTTTGTTTTTTGTTTTTTGTTTTTTTTTGGTGTAGTGCAGATGTTTTGATCTGGGCTAAAATGATAGTACTGACAATAAAATTTAAAAAAAAATCTAACTTTGCATTTAACACATACTCATCTACCAATAATTTAAATTTGTAATGGTCTTGGAAAGCTAACTAGAATTTTGCTTATTTATGTCTAGATGGTTGGGTTTGTTAGCATTCTTTGAGTATATTTGTGTATGTGTGTGTATCTGTGTATGTGCCTGTGTGCATATTTTATTGAATTGCACTAATTCATTATAGCTGCTTGTGACCTCTTTAGCCTGCTTTCAACAAACCCTTCAAAACAGTGCATCTGAATCTAATAGTTCCCTCTAAAATATTTCTAGATTCTGTTCTTTTAATTTATAGGAAAATTGTTGATGTGGTCATTCACGTTGTTGACTTATTATGCTTTGTAGTTTAATTGGCCAAACATTGCACTTCTACAGAAATTTTTCTATAAAACCTCAGGATAGGAGAGAAGGGACCTAGCTTCAATTAGAAACAGCATGGATCATATAATTTTGAATACAGAATGCATGACAACTGAAGTTTGTTTTCCAGCTCTAAAAATCCCTATTTATAATAGTAATCAACCTGTCTCAATTTATTGAATTAACTAAATATCAGGTAGTGCTGGGATAACAAAATTTTGGAAACATTCTATATTTCATTTTATAAATTTATTTATATTAAAAATTATACATTATACTTCAAGTGTATCTTCTGTATGAATTATGTAATATGTTAATACCCTAACATTTTGGCTTTGACTATGAAACTATATTGCACAAAAGTATGAAAAGGATTGAGTTTTTAGATTTTTGTGAGTGGATATTTTTTCATTTTGTAATATGCTTTAATTCTTGTATTTTTCTCAAATATTTCTTTAACTTCGTTTCCTATTTACCTTCAGAAAGGAGCATGTCCCTTCTTTTGACAAATCATTGATGTGAGGTGTTGAGCAAATATGATATGTGCTTGAGTTTCATTTAGGTTCCTATGCAACTTTGATTTCATTTGTTACATACCTTCAAATGTTTTGAGGAGGAGTCAAAACCTTTCTTTCAGAAATGTTTGGAACCTGCATTTTTGCATGATCCCTGAGATCTCCATGCTTTTTTTAGTGAAGTCCTCTGCTTATTAACTTACTCTCTCTGTCTCTCCTACAGCCCTGTTGCAGCTTTTTGGGTCAGGAGGGATTTTTCTTGTTCCCTAAGTCCCTTCTCCACTTTCTGTGCCTTTAGAGATCTTTATCCATCCTCTGACTTGCTGCTAGTCTTTGAAACAGAAATGCTCTATGTTCTGTAAAGGCCTGGAATACCTGATATATATTTTGAGCATTTTTTTTTCACCCCAAACTGAAGCTGTTGGAGTTACTGCATGTCATAAATAAAATTCTTGGATCAATCTTGCTCTCTTAGGAAAAGTAGCTGAAAGCCCAAATCACCTTTAAATGGTAACCTCCATCTCTCTTCTATTCTTCCCCACTATCACATACATAATTTGGGAAAATGCAACTCACTCATTTTGGAAAAGAAGTATGTATAAGAATTATTTTATAATCTTTTGGCAATCTCAGAAAATTCTCAACGAATCCAGAAAAAGTTAAATTCTCTAAGGAATAAATTATTTCGACTTTGCCTCTGTCTCTACTTATACAGCAGTGCTTTCGCATGTGCCTGAAAACAGTGGTAAACATTCTACCCATGAGTCTATATGAAATGCAAAGACAAAGCTCATTCCTCTGAGATAATAGTTATTTCTTCTATATTATTACATACCAAAAGAACACTATGTGTAAGGATAATACGCCTGGATTAGTGCTTCTCATAGTGTCATCCATCAGAATCAGCTGGGCATTTGTTATAAATGAAAATCCTAAAGCCCCATTCCAACCTATTGAATCAGAAATTCTGGGACTGCTACCTGGAAATCTGTGCTTTACCAACCTTCAGATGATTCTGATGTATAGTAAAGTTGAAAAAGCATTGACTGCTCTCTATCACTATGATTAAATATGTTAGTGTGACTGTGTGTGTGTGTGTGTGTGTGTGTGTGTGTGTAGGACTCAAAGATTAATGTGTCAGTTTCTACCAAATATTTTAGTATCTTAATTATTAGCATAAGTATATTTTAAAACATACTTTTTAAAGTGTAATACTTTAAATCTAATGTAGTGTAATACTGCTTTTTAAATCCAATGTGGTGTAATACTGCAATTTAAAATTCCTAGTGCTTCAGATTTCTGAGGCTCAGTTTTCTCATCTGTAATAATAACAGCTAAGCCTTACAGTTGTAATGGATATAAATAAGGCAATGTGAATATGTAAAATACTCAGTATAGAACCCATGGCCATTATAATTATGGCCATTGCTTTTTCCTCTAAGGGCTATAACCAATGGAAGCTGCTTTATTGGAATTAATTTATCCCTTTGTTCTTGGTTTGCACAACCAAACTTACTCCCTTATATATTTTTTTTTTTTTTTAAGAGAGAGCATGTATGCACATGTACCTTAGTGGGAGAGATGTAGAGAGAGAGGGAGAGAATCTTAAGCAGTTTCCATGCCCAGTGCAGAGCCCCACACGGGCTTGATCTCATGACCTGAGATCATGACCTGAGTCAAAATCAAGAGTCAGACACTTAACCAACTGAGCCACCCAGGCACCTTTATTTCTATTTTTTAATGTAAGTTTTATGCCCAATGTGAGGCTTGAACTCACAACCCTGAAATCAAGAGTTACATCGTCTATGGATGGAGCCAGCCCCCTTTATACTCAATGTTGAGGATGCCACATCCCTGCTTTATACTTCTTTGAACATCTATCTCTCTCACCACCTAACATGACTTTTTCTTGCTTTCTGTGTGTTCCAAATCCATTAAATAAATTAAAGCCGTATTGTTTAGAAAAATGTGATGCCTAATAAAACTCTTTGACATACATAGCTATAGGACAGTGTAAGTCACTTGATATTTATTGAACATGATGTAGACATTTAAAGTTTTTTAAACAAAATCCCATGACAAACAAAATACAATACTATTTTATATAACAATAGTGAACAAATGCATTTCTTTATCCATCCAGCATGTATTTATTGAGCACCTTGTGTACCAGGCATGGTGCTGGGCTCTTGGGAAACACTTGAAAACATGGAAAGAAACACTTTGTACTTCATGAAGTTACAGGCTAGAGGTAATGTAGTCACAAATTAAATACCTTACCAATTAACTTTATAGTTATTATTGCATGAAATAAGTTGTAATTTTTGAACATTTAATGGATTAGAGATATTTTTAGATTTCCAGATTTATATCTCTCTCTACTCCTTTTCTTCTCATCTCTTCTTTATCCTTCCTTATGTTCATTACAAATGGTATCAGGTGTTTCCTTTTTTTAATTTGATTTTTTTTGAGAGAGAGCGAGCATGCAGGGAAGGGGCAGAGAGATGGAGAGAGAATCCCAAACAGGATCCGTGTTCAGATCAGAGCTCAACACCAGGCTTAATCCCATGATTCTGGGATCATGACCTGAGCAAAAAGAGAGTCAGATATTTAATCCACTGAGCTGCCCAGGTGCCCATGGTGTTTACTTTTGTTAGCCTGTATATGTTTCAATACTTAATATTATTGAAAGTGGCAGAACATTTCTGGAGAAAATTTGGCAATGGCTATAAAAGTGTCAGAGGAAGAATTCCCTCTACCCTTCAAGGTCTTTCTAGTTGGACTAAGAATCAAATTGACATGAGACAGATTAACAGGAGAAAATAAAATTTAATAGCATATGTGAATAGGGGATCCATGCACACATGGAAATTCTAAAGACAGTCAGGCAACTATATGTTTATATGTGCTAAGGAGAGGGGTAGGGGTCTGAGAATACAAAGGGCAGAAAGCAGGAAGGTGAAAGGAGATGCTCAGAAAACAAAGGTTTTCATATTATGTAGGTGAGTTTCCTAAGTAAAGAGGAATCTCTGTTGATAGCTCTCTTCCTGGTACAAGTAGGCTATTGAGCGGGAGGTAAAAAGCTTTTCCTCAATCTGCTGGGTTTTAATTGCTTTTAAATCAAAATAATGTTCATGCCAACATGGCCCATCTTGGGGCTGTCTACCCTTCACTCCTACAAAAATCCTTAATACCTGGGTTAAATTGTTCCTAAGTTATGTTCTAAAATATCAATATTATTTTAATTCAAAGCCAAAGGACAAATACTAGAGAATTCCTAATGCTATGACAAAGATGAATAAGTTATCTCCTCACTGATAAGGAATATAATAACTGGAAGCAGTCACAATTTTGCAGAATGTATGATTATAACAGAATTTATGCATAGATGAAATGAATAGCTCTTCTGATTGAGTACAAGAATTTACTAATTTATAATGTAAAATAAAAGAAAAATGCAATTTTAGGGGCGCCTGGGTGGCTCAGTCGGTTAAGCATCCGATTTAGGCTCAGGTCATGATCTCAGGTCAGGTTCGAGATGCACATCGGGCTCTGTGCTGACAGCTAGCTCAGAGCCTGAAGCCTGTCTTCGGATTCTGTATCTCCCTCTCTCTCTGACCCTCTCTTGCTCACACTGTCTTTCTCTCTCTCAAAAATAAATAAAAAAACATTAAAAGAAATTTAAAAAATGCAATTTCATTTTCTTAATTCAAAATTAATGTATTCAAAACTAAAACTAATATATCCACTGATAACATTACAGTTTTGTCATTGGAATGGATAAGAAGATTTTAGATAGCTTTTAAAAATCAAATGAGAGGAGATACTGTATTATAAGGTAATAATTTGAACATACACTCAGTTATTTTAAAGCTCAAAGCTCATTTATTCCCATAAAACATTATATTGAAGGAAAATATTATTATATGCAGTCATTCTGGTTTGGGAACTATAACCTCAATAAAAGTGTATTATAAAGCTTAACACATTTTGGATTTACCAAATGGCTCTTTATCTACCTTGAAATGGGATCCATCTGAAATAATAGTAATTCTGATCACAGATATAGGTTTCAAAATGCTTTTGTTAAATTTTATAGTAGCATTTTTGCTTTGGAAGATTTATAGAAGGATGAAGATGATGACCAACGATATGACAAATAAAATGGCATTATTTTTCACTTTTGTAAACTTTACAACTGTTTCAAACATTTAATATATGATCCTGGAAATAATCTTACTTGGAACCTAAAGGCCAATTCATTAACATAGTATCAAACTAAATAAAACACTTCCCATTTAAATGATATATTTCCATATAAAATTGGAATGTTTTAAAATAATTACATTTTCAAAATCCCTAATTCAACTTTCCATTCAAATCAAAATCTCAATTTAGTTAGTTCATTTTTATCATAGCATTTGTCTGATGATTGCTTGTTTCTTTAGAGATTTTGATTAGTTTCAACAAAGTGGCATCATGTTTGCAGTAATTTTGGAGAATTTTTTCCTCAGATACATTAATGCTTTCAAACATAAACATTTCTGTCTTTTAGTAAACCAGGTTTATATACTTGAATTTGATTAAACATATTGGCAATGTATGTTGTACTGTAAAAACTGTACTTCTTGAAAGCATTTTTATTTTAGAGTAGAAACTTTAATGACAGACATAATATTAACAACGTAAAGGGCACATTTGAAGTTGGAAAATGATAAAGCATTATAGCCTCTTAAAAAACTATAAATAAGCCTTTTATATATATAAAAAAGCCTCTTGAAAACAGCTGGTGATAGGATATTGCATGTTTTTCTACCTCTAGGTAACTTTATTTTAAACTCTGAAAGCAACTCTATTACTTATACTTGAGCTGTTATGATTGAGTTTAAATTGATTTCCAATCAGTTTTTATTTAACTCACAATAACTACCATAGAAATTATTTTTAGGTCAGATTATACAAAACACAAAATTACCAATACTGAAAACAATTTGTTTTAGTTTTTGTAAAGTTTAATACATGATATAAAAGATTTCAAATAAAATCTCAACTGTTGCATATAAAGTATAGAATGACTAAACACACTTGTATCCATTGTTGAGATTAAGAAATAGAACTTTTAAAATCTATTCGTGTTTCATGTATCCTTAACATTTGGTTTTTTTTTTTCCTTTCCCTTTTAATAGACTATTTTTAGAGCAGTTTTAGGTTCACAGTGAAATTGAGCAGAATTGACAAAAAGTTCATATATTCTGTCCACCTTCACACACACTGTCTTCCCCATCATCAATGTTATTCCCAAGAGTGAAACATTTCTTGTAATTGGTGAGTCTATGTTGACACTTCATAATCACCGCAATCTATCATTTACCTTATGGTTCACTCTTACTTTTGTATAGTCTATGAGTTTGGACACATGTGTAACACTATGTATCCACCTAAGTATCAGAGAGTAGTGTCACTGCTCTAAAAATTCTTTGTGCTCTTCCTATTCATCCCCCTCTTTCCTCTACTTCCTGCTGACTACTGATCATTTTACTGTCTCTATAGTTTTGCCTTTTTTTAAAAATAATATTAATATAGTTGGAAGCATACAGTATGTAGCCCTTTCAGATTAACCTCTTCATAATATGCATTTAAGTTTCCTTCATATCTTTTGAGTGGGGCATCCTTTCATAGGTTTGGCTGCCATCCATATATCTTTTTTTGGTTCTCCATGGTTTTAAAACTCCATGTTTGCAATTGTATGAAATGGGAATGTGTTCCTTTAGGGTAGGAGCATAAAGAGAATTTATCAAGTAAAACAATACGGAGATTGTAAGTAAACAAGCAGCTGGCTTTGCAAATATATTAATATGGTCTGTCAGGAAATAATAGATTTTTGAATTGTTTGGGCTACAAAGCTGAAATTTCATTGTGAGATCGGTGAAACACAATTCTGCTATCATATGGCTATTTCTCAGGAGAAGAAAATGTTTCTTCTCCACTGGATATGAACAGGCAGTTTGGCATGCATATTTGTTTTAAAGCACTGAATAAAAAAATGTATTTATGTTTAAACTTCTGATTATACTCAGCCATTGAATACACAAAATTTTGCAAAGAGAAAATTACATGATATTTAGAGTTTTTTTAGTGGTAAAATATATCTGTTTGATATAATATGAAATATAAAATTACACTAAATTCCAAATACACTGTCTTCTTTTTAATTAATACTTCAGACATTATCTTCCCCAGTTAGGCTTTCCTTTACCACATACCCCAAAATACAAAATTAGTAACTATCCACACTTTTATTCTCTTATTCTCTCTTATATCATCAGAGAACAGTGATACACACACACAAATACATGTACATAGTCAGGAAAACTGAAAAAAATAGTTCTATAACTTTTTATTGCACTACCCTAGAAGACCTATCATATTTGGTTTCCTCTCATGCAATAATATGATCAACTAGTTTGGGACAATCAGAGCGAGCATTTAAAACAATAATAACTGCAGAATTACATGAAATATATTCAAGTCAATAAGTTTATAATAATGCTCAGAAAAAACAAACAAGTCTTACTGGTCAACTGTCGCAGACTATGCGTCTCGAGTTCTCTCCTGTCAAGCAAGAGAGCAGATGAATAATTGGATACAAGAAAGTGGAATGTCTGGGAGGAGACAAGAGCCCTGAATGGGGGGTTATTTCCGTATTTATTGAGCTCTCAAGATCTTACACACGTGGTAAATGTGCAAAAAATATCAGATAGTAATCATTAACTGCGTAAGAAGCAAAGGGTCTAGGGGACAAGTGGAGTTTGACATTGTGATCAAAGTATATTGGAGCCAGATGGAAAGTAGTTTCCTGCAGGTGATACAATGTGGTCTCATTATAATATCTCACTAACTAACCTTGGGCACTTTTGCCTTGTGGCAGTGGCTTTCTGCCCTCAGCTTTTCAAACCCATTTATGTAAGTATAAGGAGCTCTTGAACCTATTTCCCCATAGTCAACCTTGGGGGTTGCTAGGCTTTGAATAATTCTGAAGTCTGTTAATTACTTTTTAAGATACAAAGGCTATCCCTAGATCTTCCCCTCCCAATCTCTATTTCTCATTTTTTTAAAGTTAGATGTGTTCAAAGTTTTAGAAGACCAGTTCTAAAAGGATTTAACACTCAAGGGGTTTTAGCCCCATCTTGTGATTTTACCTTGATATTCCTGAAAAATATTCTTATAATTTGTTTTATTTTTCAGTTTTAAATAATATTTCTTGGCTTCCTATTATAAAAATAATGATTTAGTTCTCATACACTTAACCTTCAGCTTTCACATATGCTTTTCATTGTCAACATACTCTCACCAGCAAGACCCTGCAGATCAACCCCAATGCCTGACCTTTACTTCCCACCTGCATGTATCCACTGACATTTGTCCCACATTTTCCTTACGTTCTTCTTCTTTCCAGTTTATCTTTTAACTCAAGCAAAAGACTCAGTGTGCGAAGCATCCGGTGATGGAAACAAAACTACTCCCTCAGGCAATAACAACTGCCCTTGCCAAGAGCTCTGGCCAGCCTAGACCACCAGACCAGTGTGAGCTCAACACATGACTGACTTACATCACCACAGATGACTATGGAGTGACTGACTGTTAACCTCTTCCTCATTATAATACAAAAATCTCCATTCAAGGAGGAGCACGAGTCTCATTAACACAATGTACAACATATGTATAGGCATGCTTTCTTAAGGTACATATACAACCTCATACTGGCTTCTACATATAATGACAAAACTTCCCTTTCAGAATATTTATCTTAACTCTAAATAAAAGGAACCCATTCACCCTTGCTCTCAAGTTACAAGTTACAGCTTTGGAAATTATTCCTCATGATCTTATTTGCTGCAAATAAAATTTCCTTTGAGTGGAAAGTCCACCTGGTAGTCTCTATCTGTAAGTCACAAGGGAGAGAACTCACATTCGTTCTGTTACACTACCATTGTAGACACTCAATTTATTATTATTATTTATATATGTACATGTTTGTATGCATATATTAAATGACATGCTATAATGTCCTTATTATACCACTTTTCTTTCTTTCTGGAGCTATTAAATGCTTATATATGTATACTTATATATATAAATATAATGATTATATGTATATAAGGATATATATAGTATAACTTTCTTATACCACTTTCTTTCTGGGGATATTAAATGCTTATATTTTCCTATTTTTTATATTGTGCACACTTCTCTGATTGAAATGTAAATCTATGTGTGACAGTATCAAATATATCATTTGTCAGTTTCATTGTTTACTCTTTCTTGGAGATAGATCTCTAGTCAGTTATTCTCCCGAATCTAGGTCGGCTATATTACTTCCCTTCTGGTATCTCCATTTGCCTTCACTTGGGGCCATCCATTCATCCTCTATTTTTTTTTTCCTCTGGAGGCTGTATATTCTACTTGTCTTAATTTACTACTTCGTTTGGGTGGCACAGATAGCTCTTTAGATTCTAAGAAGTGGTACTGGGGAACTACGGTTTTGGGTCATTGCTTGTTTGAAAAATCTTTATTTTATCTGCACTTTTGATATATAATTTGGCTGATTATACAAATCTTTTTTCTATATCATTTTCCCTCAGAAACGTTAGTTATTTGTTGATCTTTGTGTTTCCAAGTGGTGTTAAAAAGTGCAATGGCCTCAGTGTATTAATTGTTCTTATTTGTTTTACTTACCCACATATATCCTAAAGCTCATAAGATATTCATTAAGTTTACATTTTCCTGAAATTCCTAACAATGTGGTTCATGGAGCAATTTTAGCATAGATTTATCTAGGCATTTGAAGGAGGGAGCTTTTTTTTTCTTTTAATCTATAGAATAGGTTATTCAGATCTAGAATTTTTACTGATTTATTTTTCAATTTCCTACTAATTTCTATATGCCTTTTTCTGAAACTCCTGGGTTTATATTATAATATGCTTAGATATTTTCCTTCCCTATTTTCCAATTCCTTTTCTCTTTGGCTTACTTTCTAGCATATTTCTTTATTCTTATGTTTAATATTTTTAAATAATTTTAATGTATGTAAAACATATGTTTCTGAAATATTTTTGTTAGAGTTTTATGAGAAGAATGGACATTCATATGAATTACATAAGTATGTAATTTGACTTGCCATATTTAATAAAAATCTCTTGGTAATATTGTTAATTTTTGAAAAACAATGGCTTAGCAGTTGTGATACTACATAACAGTTAGAAAGGTTGTTCAAAATTTGAATTCCAACTGCAATATTTACAGGCCTGGCGACCCAACTACATCCAAGTTATTAAACTTCCTAAGCTCAGCTTCATCTCAATACTGTGAGGGCAGTGATATTTACCACAGGTTTATTGTGTGGGTTCCATGTCTTGATATTTATTAGTTGATTTCATAGAGATATCCATTACCATATCTCCTTCATTTCTTTTGATAAAATCCCCTTTGACTTTATTTCCTGCACTATTCACTTTGAATCATCAGGTTCCTTGCCATAAAAACTAAATTAATCTAAAACATGGAAAAACTAATCCAAATAATTTTTCCCACTTCTATCTGCTTTCAAGAACACTTCAAAGGAAATACCAGAACCTTGAAGATAATAAACCTACTTTAAGAAAATATATGATTTTCCCACAAACCTGCTTCTCTCAAGACTTCTTGTTTAGCAACTGGCCACCACATTACTGCTGTTGTTCAGTCCATAAATTACTGAGTCATTCTTGATTTCCTCCCACTCAATTCTTTTGGCAAGTCTTGTCAACTTGATCTTTAACATTTTGTTATTTTTATTCATATACTTCTCCCCACATTAGGATTAAAATTCCATTTGATTAGGGACTTGATCTATTTGATTCACTGCCTAGAACACTGTTTGCAACAAAATAAAGAAGTAGTAAATAGTATTAAAACTAGATTGGGCCCTCAGTAATGCTCAGTAGTACTAGTACTTTTCTTTGACTCAGATGCTATTTCAATCTTCAACATTCTCTTTGTGTCACCTCTCATATTTTGATTCCTCACATTCATTTTGTTGAACTTGTCTTCTTTCTTTTACAGAGTACAGAAGCAATTAAATGTGAACTACCTCAAGCCACATATCATCTGCCAAGTCAGAGAACATACTACATCCTTTACACCATTGTGCCAAATGCTCAAGTTATTATCTCCAATGCAATTACTTAATTGTAATTTCAATAGATCATCCCATCATTCCAAAAATCCAGGTGTTTCTAAAAGATAGAATATCTTATATGACCAGAAATTACATGGTCAATAGTTCATTAACTTATTTATTCCACTGTAGAGTGAATTATCTATTCATAACAATATACTGTGGTATATCATGACAATTTATAAGTTATTCATTAAGCACCAAAAAAAGAAAAAGCATGACAGGAGAGAAATGCATATCATACTGACTATAATTCAGTAAAAACAAATCCCTGGCTTCCTCAAGTTTTGTCAGTCTGCTTTCAGTAACTGATTAGCATGCTGAGAATCAAATTTTGTTGCTTTTTGAAAATTTGAAATTTGGAAAAGGTATCTGAGCCCATACCTAGCAGCCATCATTGAGTCTTTCTGGTGAACTTTACATGACATAGACTTTCCTTAAGTATATTTGCGAATCTCTAACTTAAGCCATATCTTCTTCCAGAAACCATACTCACTGGAAATATATGCCTTTTCCAAAGCCATTCCTGGATATCTGGGGTAATGATCTAGTGGCACAGAGGTACTATTAGGATTTCTGCCAGCAAGTCTTGTGGAGCCATTTTTAAAGGAGGCTTCAAACTTATCCTAGTAAGTTGAATGGACCAAAAAAATTCCTTATAAATCCCAAGCGTTGATAGAGTAAAAGATGACTGACTCAGGATGGGATATGATAAAACTTTGATAACTTCTCAGTTCCAGTGCTATATATATCTTTCTCCTTTCTCATCATTTATCCATATATAGAATTAATTTCTCACTTATTCTTTAGATTTCAATTTTAGATTTAGATTGTCTACATAAACTAGACAAGTCCTAAAATTCATTATTTTATACTTCCCGCTTATTTGTTGACTTTTGATCGCCATTTGTTCCCTTCTCCTGTACCTCCATGAGGTAACAATTCTATTTAAAAGACTTTTAAACATTGAGAAATGATAGTCCCCCTTTTTAGAAAATTGCCACTGACAAGCAGCATCATCAGCCTTATCAGTAAGTAAAGAAGAAAAGGTAATCTGCAAGGGAGATTTAGTAAGAGCTGTCCATCTGGATACTCATGCTACCTAAACTATTACAATTCTCAAGATTCCAATCTAATCCTATAGATGTCCTACTTTTCACATGTGATACCTGCCAGGATTGTAGATGTAACTGACATTGTAATTTGCAATGAGCAGGATCAACAGATCAATGTTTGATTTGGCTTGTCAGGTAACTCAGTTTTTCAGCTTCGTGAAATAAGAGATTCTTTTATTGCTGGCAAAGAAAGTTGCTTGGTTTTTGCCAATGACTTAAGCTGATATTTGAACTTTTATTCTCTTTTTAAAGTTTCCTGATTTTGAGGCTGCACCCCACTTCACAATTCTCACTTCCTCGTTTGTTCACACTACTGAATGGCAATGACAATGCAGTCCTTAAAATTTTAGATCTCAGTGGGTTCTTTACTAGATACTAAGGATAACTAAATTTAACTAAGGAAAATTCCTTTTTCTCCTCCTGCCATGGAACAAGGTTCATGACATTCCTACTGAGAAACATTAATGGGAACCTGGGTGCCTAGAATTTTCTAATATTTTCTTAAGGATCTCTTCCCTGTAATGCTCTCTGGTAATTAGGCCAATATAGTAGTTAGGAGAAAGGATTTTCTAAGTTCATTCTGTTTTTATAGTTGAAGGTGGGGACCTGTCTTTCATTGAGTCCTAGCTATTAGGGAATCCTTCCTAATTAAGATGGACATTTGGATGTTGGACAAATAAAAATAACAAGTATTTACAAATACCACACTGCTTTGTATGACTGATTGTGTTCTTTACCATCCAGCACTGTTTTACATGTCCTTCTACCCCTCACTATGATGTTGACCTAATTATATCTCCTGGAAAAATGCCATGACTTTTCATGCTCTGTAATCTTTGTACATATTCTTTTTTTCCTTCAAATTCCATTCAATATCCTAAGATCTTCTCATTCCTGATCATTTCATTGTAGAAAGCCTGTAGTCCTCATCCATAGAAAACTGTATAATTGATTTCTCATTAGCTTCATGGTGAAGCCCCTGTTATGCTGATCATATTACTTCACATTCCTCTCCCTCTTCTCTTTCTCTCTTAATCTCTCTCCCCTAGCCCCCTCTTTCTCCTTCCTGCTCTCCTTTAAGTCCTTTAGGAGAAAAGCATATTTTACATATTTTCAGTATTTTCTATTTCCCACAATAGAGCATAGTACCAGGTACACTCTAGTACTTATCAAGAGTTTAGTGTTGAGGGGCGCCTGGGTGGCTTAGTCGGTTAAGCGTCCGAATTTCGCTTAGGTCATGATCTCACGGTTTGTTGGTTCGAGCCCCGCGTCGGGCTCTGTGCTGACTGCCAGCTCAGAGCCTGGAGCCTATTTCAGACTCTGTATCTCCCTCTCTCTCTGACCCTCCCCTGCTCACACACACACACACACACACACTCTCTCTCTCTCTCTCCTAGAAATAAATAAAAAAATATATATATAAAAAAGAGTTTAGTGTTGAATATATACTTAATAAATTAATTGTTCACATTAAAATGAAAATGCTGAGACCTGGCCAGCATTATTATCGTCTTTATATCAGATCACATAAGCTAAAAAATCTAGCATTCTGCCATCAAGGCCAGTATTATTTCCACAAAACAAAGCTAAGCCATTTGTATAAATGACCAAAACAATAAACCCAATCAGAGACTATAGTAAGAAACTATATCAATGTGTTTGCAACTACATTATCAATTAAAATATTCAGATTTACATTAGCTTAAGTACACTTACTAATAATGTGGAAATTCTTCTGATATCATGTAATTTGGGATATTCTTAAGTGACTTCTTACTCCTAAATGAGAAAACTGAATAACAGAATCAACTGTGTGTTGCTGTACAAATATATTAAGTTCATGGTAGTTGCTCTATAATTTCTTCACAAAAGTAGTATACATTCATTGAATATCAATGCTTTGATTCATCAATAGAGAGTATACAGAAATTATCGATAATGCCATCTTTCATCGTGAAAAAACCAAAAATATGTCTGTATATGTACATATTTGTATATATGTGCAAAGTAATGATACTACTTATGAAAAAAGATTTTAAAAATGTGGTAAGAATATACATGAAACTAAAAATAAATAAAATCACAATCATTACCATTAACATTAACTAGGTTGATTTCTAAATTTTCTCTTTTGCTCATATATTCAAACATTTCTACCATCTAGTAGTGCTAAAATAAGCTTTGTTTCAGTGTTTAAAAACAACCATTAATATATGTGTATATATAACCTAACCATCATTTTTCTTAATGAAAATTTAAGTTTTATTTATTTGTTTATTTTTTTAAATTTATTTGGAGAAAGAGAGAGCACAAGTGGAAGAGGAACAGAGAGAGAGAGAGAGAGAGAGAGAATCGCAAGCAGGCTCTGTGCTATCAGCACAAAGCCCAATGTGGGGCTCAAACTCAGGAACCCTAAGATCATGACCCGAGCAGAAATGAAGAGTCAGAGGCTTAACTGACTGAGCCACCCAGGCTCCCCTTAAGTTTTAAAGTTTATAGTTTTATTATGTGATTTTAGTGCCTAATTGTAAATTTATTTTGAAATAGTATGAAGCATACATACATGTTTAGAGATGACTCAATATTTTTCCTTTACTTCATCTCCTACAACTAAAAAAATCATCAAGTAAGTTATATCAATTCAAACTCCAAAATAACTTACCTCATTTTACCTCTCAATCTGTATTGATGTCATTCTCATCCAAGTCCCCATCACCCCAGTTTCTTACAGGCCTCACCCACCTGTCTCCAATCTCATTCCAAATGAGTCTTTCCTTTATTCATATTTCTCCCAAAGTGAACTTTTAGAACCTGCTCTTTCCCTGGAATTTAAATGTGTATTCTGCTCCACTCTGTTTAGAATATTGATTCTCATTTTTTTTTTCACAGGTGGCTTCTTTTTATCTCACAAGTGTTGGTCCAAAGATCACAGTATTAGAGAGGGCCTCCAATCTCCATATGCAAAGCAGGCCTTCACAAAGTTGCCTTCTATTAAATTACTTTGATTAAGTCATTCCTAACATCATATTACAAAATAATATTTAATTGTATTCATTATGTCTCCTTCCTGTGAAACTCTAATGTCCTTCCAAACAGAGACATGGCTTTCTTGGTTTCCTCTGCATCTTTTTTTATTTTTATTTTTTAAATAACATTGCCCATAGGCAGAGACAGGTATATAGACAGCAAGGCAGTTCATGGAGAATTGAAGTCTGTATTTTTCTCTTCTACCTTCTAAGCATCCCAAAGCTTAAATTGAAAAGTCACATGCACTAAATAGACACTCAAGTTGTAAAGTCACAACCGTAATATACAGTAATTTGGAAAAGAAAGTAAGAATATTTTCATTATCAAATAATTTCTTTCAGCTTATTGTGCTTTCCTAAGTATTTTTTTAAATGTAACTTTGTTCTGAATATTTACTGTCAAATTTTAAGATTATTCTACTTCAATTATAAAGATACATCTAAAAACTTTATATCCAGCAATGAATATATTCTTCACGTGTAGCTGGATAAATATAGTTTAAACAGACATTAGGGCCCCCCTCTTTTTGGTTTTATACTTGTATTAATAAAGCTGAAGTTGATATCAAATTTTATTTGAGAGTAACTCAAACAAATGATACACATTGAGACTGAGGTTAACTGAAAACTCTCTGTTTCCTAAGGTAAACAAAGGAATTACAGCAATTATGACGTGCCAGTGAAAGTTGGTAAAAAATGTACAGTTTTGGTGAGTGATATTGATAATGGGGGAGTCTATGCATGTATGGGGGCAAACGGGTATGGAAATCTTTATACCTTTCTCTGATTTTTGTTGTAAACTTAACACTGACCTAAAATGACTTAAATGGGATAAAAATGTAGGCCCAATAGATTATAATAATTCCTAAGGTATTATTCCAGAACTAATCATCAACAATCATTTTTGTATCCATATTTTAGAACTTTTCTCACATTGAAACCAAGCAAAATGTATAAATCATGCATACACCCAGCGAAATCAGCAAACACACTCCTATTTTATTCTGGGTAATTGACTGAATTCTGTATTCATGACATTATGCCTCAATTCCAATCACTTTTAGCAAGTGTCATAAACACGTACAGTCTCTTAAGGAGTTTTACTGGTGCATAAGAAAGCAGAACAAGCTTTAATTTGCATATATTCATATGGTATAAAGAACTATATTGCACTTGTTACTCTGCAATGTAAAGCCTATATAAGATATATTGCTACTTCATAGCTCACATATTTTGATTTTGTGTCAATTTAATCATTTTTCTTTTAGTGCTCCCAAAAGACAAGATAGGTTCTGGTTAATGAGCCAAAAAATTAACAAGTTGGGTAAAATGCAATTAATTCAAACACCTTTCTCAAACAAGAATCATTCTGATTTTTCTTATTCATTCTTTGACAAACATACATTTTATTTTACTTAGCACATCAAGCCCTATTGCCTCTGAGTATAAATAAGCCAAATCAATTTACTCTGGGTAACCATACCTGGGCTTGTTCCTACCAGAGCACACTTCAAGAAGCCTCAGAAAACTACATCTAACATTAACTAGTGTATGTCATAAATACTTGCATTCGAATGGAGCAGGACATGAGACATGTTATTCTGGACACCCTAAGATAGTAATTGAAATTGGAAAATTTTTATATACTCAAGGACTGATTTAAATAAATTGAATTTGAATTAACTAATTGTTTTGGTTAATGCAGAGGGAGAAAAGTTAACTTTCTCTGGTTTTCTAAGTAGATATTAGTATTCTGTATAAAAAGATATTTTAAAGAAAAAAGTAAATGCAGTTATGTTAATGGATAAAAATAATATATTATTAATATATTTTATATTAATAATTTAGTGCTTGAATGGATAGAAATATCTGGATTTCAACATTACCATTTATTGAGCATAATGCTAGAAATTTTGCAGTTACTTACTCATGTTAACATCAAAGAATTCTAGAACATAAATATAATATATTGTTATCCTAAAGTAACTGAAGTCAAATCCCTTTGGTTTCAACTTCAAAATGAAATGGGAATGTGTATACTTAAATGGGATATCCTCCTTTTTCTTTGCTTGTATCTTCTATTCTCCCATGTCTTTTCCCACATAGCAGCCAGAATCATCTTACAAGTTCAAATATGATCTGGGGAACATTTAAAGATCTTACTGTTTCTTTTCTTTTAAAAAAAGGTTTATTTATTTAAGAGAGACAGAGAGGATGAACATGACAGGGGAGGGGTAGAGAGAGAGGGAGAGAGAGAATTCCAAGCAGGCTCCACGGTGTCAGTGCAGAGCATGACATGGAGCTCACTCACATGAACTGTGAGATCATGACCTGTGCGGAAATTAAGAATAAGCAGCTTAACAGACTGAGGCACCTTTGGGTGTCCCCAAAGTTCTTATTGTTTTTAAGGTCAACGTTAAAATTACTGGCATGAATTCAATTTAATTAGAATTATTGTTCACTTCATATAAAACATGTGTTTTCCTTCCTAAAATTTCACTATGTACTGTGGAGTTCTTGCTTATTTGGTTATGAGTCATGTCTATTCTTTCTATGTTATACATTGGAACCAAATACTGCAAAATATCTAACAGAGAATAGTTACAGGTCAAAATGAAAAGCATGCTTTCTTTGTTGAATCAGTATGTTTGGTTAACATAGCCTGTCCAGCTACATTTATGTAGGTTTTTCAAATCAGCTCTTCTGGACAGTAAATAAAAAATAAATCTTCCATACTTCAGATAAAATAGCCAATTATGATTCTTTTCTTCCTTTGTACAATGACATCAGTCGTTAGGAGTCCAGTCCCAAACACTACCATCTCTAAAGACCAATCAAACTAAAAATTTGTCATGTAATTCTCATTTGATTATATATTAGTATTTCTTATGAGAATCTGTTCCTGAAGTTGAATTACACCATATGCTAAAATTCATATTTGCATCATTTTCTGTGTTGTCTATTTATGTCATTAATTATAATTTTCCCTTTTACCTATACCTCAGTCCATTCTCCACTGATAAGATTTCCTCTTTCCTTTAATATTATTTATACTTTCAAAATATGTAGTATTGTTACTATGTGTATGCCTTTTAAAAGTTTGAATATTGGTATTGTTAGTCTTTGTTCTAGTCTTCCTTGTTACTGTGTGTGTATATGTATGTATGTATTTATGTGTATGTGTGTATCTGTATATATGAACATATGTGTGTTATCTGTATACATGTATATTAAATGTAACTATTTATAGTTGTTTCCAACCATAAACTATACTGTCGTTTGTATTCATATTTTTAATTAATCACTTCTTTAATTAGGAACATCTAATGAGTTCCCACTTGTTGCCTAACACAAATTGCATCCAAATGAATATTCTTGCCCACATCCCCTTATGAATCTGTATATGATTTATCTGAAGCATACTCAGAATTAAGATTTCTGGCAGATGAGCCAAATGAACATTCAAAATCATGGACATTGCATACAGTTTCCCCACTTTCTCAAAAAAAATTTTTGTCTTTACAATTTGGTGGGCATCTGCAGTGGTATATCACTGTTGTGTCACAAACAGAGGAATACTGGAAGATGCTATGGTAGAAGGTCACAGTGGCTATGCATGCTTCATAATCAAAAAGAGACTAGTGCTGAGAGCTATTCAGGGGAGTCAGATCTTTAGGGGAAAAGGATTTAGAAGGACATCTGTTAAGGGAGGCACCTTGTTTTCAATGTACCTGGTCTTATTTTAACATAATATTATATAGAGATTATGAGAAATGCCTAAATTAATCTATATCTATATATGTATCTAGGGGTACCTGAGTGGCTCAGTCAGTTAAGCATCTGACTCTTGATTTTGGCTCAGGTAATGATTTCATGGTTTGCAGGGACTGATCCTGGTGTCAGGTTCTGTAAGGACAGCAGGGTGCCTGCTTGGGACTCTCTCTCTCTCTCTCTCTCTCTCTCTCTCTCTCTCTCACCTACCTGGCTGATGTTCCCTTGTTGGGAGCCATTCTGAGCCCACTAGTCGAGAAAACTCCATGTGAGGTTAAAGCAAGTTTGCACGGTCTCTTGCCAATCAGATGATGACCGATATCCACCCCCACTCAATTATTTCTGCTTGAGCACTGACCCCTAAGGTACCTTGTTGATCAATATCGGGAGTGACTTGTCCCCTTATTCCAGCCCTGGTATGCTGATTGCACCTTGTGAAGGAACTTATTGTGGGAACTTCTTTTGATTATGGGAACAGACATCGTGTCTCCAGAAGGTCCTGTTTCCCTCCATACTTTTCCTTGAGCTATGAACAGGCTAATGACACCTAGTCATAAAAGACTGACCGTTACATGTACAATTCTGTTTCTACCGTTGTGTTAGTCCAGGATGTTCATACAGCTTAACATGTAAATCAGCTAACCAAAAATGTCTCTCATGCCCTAGCTACTCAAGAAATCATAAAAGCAGACACAAAGGTAAATGCACTCGTAGAGGCTATTCTACGTATTGGGAAATAAGCTAAACTCTTTAAAGGTATGGTTGGCTCTCCTGTGCAATAAAGCATATAACCGGAAAATCAAATCTTGCCCGGAGACAAAGAGCCTAACTTAGAGAAAAGGAACAGATAAGGGCAGAAGATAAGTTAGTACAGACACCTTTGCTAACTGAAGGTGTATAGCAGCCCCTTCCCTAAGGCCTACTTTCCACAAACACCTTCCCTTACCCTGGCAGCTGTGATTATGATGGATAAGAGTATCTACAAATCTATGACTTAATCTTAGCGTTATTAAAATGTGAACACCTTGTTATTTTCTTAGTTACTCAACCTCACTATAATTGGAACAGTTCTGCAAGAAGACTTCTGTAAAACCTGTTTCTGTACATTTTCCAAAAACATCTTATCACAAAGAGCTATCCATTGTAAAAATTCCATTTCCTGATGCCATGTTATCATTTTACCTATAAATAAAGACACCAAAACTGACAGGACGGAGATGCCTGCCTGGTGATCAGAAAGGATCTCGGGGCTCTCTCATTCTCTTTCGCCGACACCGTCCATCCTTCAGGGACCCCTGTACCTGTCGGAGCCGGCACGGCCTCTGACATTCCCTCTCTCTGAAACTAAATGAACCTTAAATACATATATATATGACATATATATGTATGTATATATATGACATAGATATGTGTATATATATGACATAGATACATATGAGGACTTTTAAAATTTAAGATAACAAAAAATTTGCACATAGTACCAAGAAATACAAGCTCACATTGAAATTAATTATGGAAGGTGAAGATGTTTATAACATATTGAGTTGATTTTTTGTGTTAATGTGAATTTATATTTAAAAACCAAACCTAGCAGTTTGGATTTTATTTTTCAAGTAACTGAAAAGTAATTTCAAGAAACATGTATAAAAGAAATAAGTTGTGCTTATCTTTATTTTTATGAGCATATAAGTTGGATGCTAAGTATAAGTCTTGATAAATCTATCAGAAAGGGAAGTTCAGAAGAGAATTTTAGGACGAGGGCTGTGGCTTGGATTGGGACTTGGGATACCGTGGGCGGGAATGGAGGTGACTTTTGGGTAACAAGTAACAATTGGTAGAAACAGTCAGGGGGCCGTTGTTTTGAAATGGTTTGAAAACATGAAGCAGTGAAGTTTTTCATGTTTTACTTGGCTTGTTTACTGTAAAGTCATAGAGGGTTATCTTTCCATAGTAGGTGTTTTAACAGGCTAGTTCTTGTTTTGAAAAATACATTTCTATTGCTTAGTTTAATATAGTCAATTATCTAATAAGATGTTACCTGAGATGCTATTAAGTCCTGTTCAAACAGAAAGCATGACAATTTCAGATCTCTTCTGAGATTTAAAGAAATATTGGTCTTTCTATCTATGGAATGAAACTAGAATATTTCACCCCAAAACATGTCTCTCTTACATACAATTATTTTAGGGTAAAGGCAATTAGGAAGCAGAAAACACAGAAAAAGCTTCCTTGTTTCAGCTTCAAGGCTGACATAAAATCTTTTTTTTTTTTTTTTCTGCAGACAAACTCTTATCAGCCGAGAAATGGCACCAGAGGAACTGCAAGGAAACCTTACTCAGGTAGTTTCCTCCCATATATTACCCTCCCCCAGTTTGCAACCTTTGGATGCCTAAAACTGTTTTCCTTTGTCCTGTCATTTCTCTACAAATGCATTGTTCTTGGTGAAAATACATTGTTAGCCACTGAGGCGAATTACTCTTTATGTTTTTTTGAAGATGTGCTCTGTGTACAACCAAAGCATACCCTTAAACCAAAGCCTAATACAGAGCAAGACCCTAACTCTCTTCAATTCTAGGGAAGCTGAGAGAGGTGAAGAGGATGCAAAAGAAAAGTTTGAATTTAGAAAATGTTGTTTCATCAGGTTGAAGGAAAGAAGCTGTCTCTATAGCATAAAAGTACAAGTGAGTCAACAAGTGCAGTGTAGGAGGTACAGCAAGTTATCCAGAAGATCTAGTTAAGATCCTTACTGATGGTGGCTATGCTACACAGCAGATTTTCAATGTAGACCAAACAGTCTTCTATTAGAAGAAAATGTCATCTAGGAGGTTCCTAGCTAGAGGGGAGAAGTCGATGACTTCTTCAAAGTCAATGGCGCTTCAAAGCTTCAAAGGATAGGCTGATTCTTGTTAGGGAGTTAATGTATCTAGTGACTTGGAGTTGAAGCCAGTGCTTATTTACCATTCTGAAAATCCTAAGACCTATAGGAATTATGCTAACTCTACTCTGCCTGTGCTCTATAACAAAGCCTTGATGACAGCACATCTGTTTAAAAACATGGTTTACTGAATATGTTAAGCCCACTATTGAGAACTGCTGCTCAGAAAAAAGAAAAAAAAAGAAGAAGAAGAATTGTTTCAGAATATTACTTCTCATTGACAATGCACTAGTCACCCAAGAGCTCTGACGGAGCTGTGCAAAGAATAATATTGTTTTCATGCCTGCTAACACAACATCCATCCTGCAGTCCATGGATAAAGAGTCATTATGAACTTTCAAGTTTTATTGTTTAAGAAACACATTTCACAAAGCTTTAGCTGCCACAGGTAGTGATTCTTCTGATGAGTCCGAACATAATAAATTGAAACCCTTCTGGAAAGGATTCATCAGTCTAGATGCCATTAAGAACATTCCTTGGGGGAGGTCAAGTTAACAACATTAACATGAGTTTGAAAGAAGTGAATTATAATGTTCCCAGATGATTTTTAGGGATTCATGACTTCAGTTGGAGGAAGTAAGTGCTGATGTGGGGGAAATATCAAGAGAACTAGAATTAGGAGTCTGAAGATGTGATTGATTACTGCAATCTCATGATCAAACTTTTACAGATGAAGAGTTGCTTCTTATAGATGAGCAAAAAAAGGGGTTTCTTAAGGTGGCATCTACTCCTGGTAAAGATGCTGGGAAGATTGTTGAAATGACAACAAAAGATTTACAATTTTATATAAACTTAGTTGATAAAGTGGTGGCAGGGTTTGAGACGATGGACTCCAATTTTGAAAGAAGTTCTATCGTTGGTGAAATGCTATCAAATAGTATTCCATACTACAGAGAGATTCTTTGAGAAGAGTCAATCATTGTGACAAACTTCATTGTCTTATTTTAAGAAACTGCCCACAGCCACGCCAAACATCAGAAGCTACCACCCTTATCAAGCATTGCTAATCAACACTGAGACCCTCTACCAGCAAAAGGATTATAACTTATTGAAAGCTCAGGTGATGGTTAAGTTTTCAGCAATAAAGTATTTTTGAATAAAATATGTACATTTTTATTCAAAATACAGTTGTATTGTACAATTGTATTGTACAATTTCATTGTGTCTAAAAAATCAAAATGTGCTGAGAAATAGGAAAATTCATTTGACTCTATTGTGATAAAGGGTGGTCTGGAGCTAAACCTGAAATATCTCTGAAATATGTTTGTACTTGGAATGTTTGTATATTAGAAATTTTAAAATGAAACTAGGGAGAAGAAAAGCTTTAGACAAAATAAGCATATATTTTTAGCATATGCATCACTTTATATTTTCTGTCTAATTTTTCATTTATTGGCATAACCATGAAATACACAGTTAAAATGACACATACCCATAAAGGAAATAGAAATGATTACTTAGTGAAATACCAGAAAATGGTTAATGTGAAGGGAAAAAGATGTAATAGCTATGTATTAAGTAGGACAGAGATAAAGTTAATTTGAATCAGAGAACTTGGGCAGCAATGCCCTGAATCACTGGAAAATTCAGAGGGATTCACTGTCAGAGACAGTATCCTAGTCTCTTGATATGTTCTTATTGAGCATAGAATTCTGGAAGGAAAATGGGAGGCAATTTGGGATACTTATGTACTATAGTCTCATAATACAAGTAAATAAAATAATTGGTAATGTCCTTTACATGATGTAAACAAAACTAAATAAAAATAAAATATAACAGGCCATGAAAGCTCATTTGAAAACAAGATCTTTCACAAAGCTGTGCTAGTACTTAAAAGGAAGCAAACCAATTTAAAGCAAATAACTTAAGGAGTATTATCAAAGGGAAAATAACAAACTTATATTTATGCATGCAGCATAATGAACTGAAAAACACAACAAGGCAAATACATTAGATTAGCATAATTTTATTTCACTATTCAAATTTATAAGTTGAAAATTGATTTTGTTTCAATTGCTGCATTCTCCCTGGATTTTACACATTGTATTTTAAATCAATGGTAATGTTCAAGTTTGATACCGTTCACTCCTTTCCATGGCTATTTGCCATGTTAGGTAGTATGTGACTAGTCACAGCCTTGTAAATTTGCTGTTACTAATAATTACTCATATGTCTACTCAAAGTAGACATTAGTAGATTTACTTTCTTTTCTTTAGAATGAAACAAGTTTTATTAGAACATATCAAAAATACTGTTTGTCTAAAATTCCAACATGTTATAGAATCACTGACCAACACAATCTTTTTTTTTTTTTAATGTTTTTTATTTATTTCTAGCAGAGAGAGAGACAGACAGCGTGAACAGGGGAGGGTCAGAGAGAGAGGGAGTCACAGACTGAAACAGGCTCCAGGCTCCGAGCTGGCAGTCAGCACAGAGCCCGACGCGGGGCTCGAACCCACGAACCGCGAGATCATGACCTAAGAGAAAGTCGGACGCTTAACCGAGTAAGCCACCCAGGCGCCCCAACACAATCTTAATGATAGTAATTACAGCAGGTATTTGTTATCAAGTATTCTTTGACCAAAATTCTAGTAGAAGATATAACTTTTAACTTTTGAAATTAGACATTTCCTCCATTCTCAGATTCAGGCCACAAATCCTCTCAAATCAAGAAGTAAAACACAGATTTTTGCTTTCTAGCATTTGGATTTTCAGAGAAAAGTAGGCATACTGATTCTTAAAGAAAAATTCCCCACAATGACAGTCATACAAATAACATATTTTGAAACAGGCCTTTAAGAAACTATGGTAATTCAAGCAAACTGAAAATCGGATATTGGAGCACTCCTTTCTGGCGTGCAAGTTGTCACACCAAAAATAAATAAAGCTAGAAATTTTTGTACTGTTAAATTAAAATGTTCAAAACATGTCACTTTACTTCCTCCTAGCATCATGTCTAAGAAATAATAAATACTAAGTAAATGATATGGTTGAAAATATACTATTAAAGATACGATTCTGCATAATATCCTACAAATGACAAATGCCTTAACACTAAATAATGGACAATGTCATCAACTTTATATAGTATGGACAACTGTCATTTTGAGCTACAGAACCATAATGCAGCAAAAATGATATAAAAGTTCTGTTTATGAATTTTTTCACTTGATTTATTTTGTTCTATCCATTCTGATTTAATGTGCCATGTATGATGGAGTTTAAAGTACCCTGACGACTTTATTTTTTTAAAGTTAGGCTTTATTTTTTTAAGTTCTTATTTCTCTGCTTTTTAAAAGATGCCTAAGCTGCAGATAAGAGGAGATATGGTTTGGTTATTTAAGTGTAATTAGCTCTAATAAATAAGGTTTATAGAAAAAATAATTAGCTTCTATAATTATTAGACATAGAGTTAGTTGATATTGATGGCTCTAGACCAGTCACAATCTAGTGTCTTTATCATTGTAATAATGGATGAATCTCCTTTGTAATAGTTAATAATTGTTGACATTGATTAAATCCTGAATATGTGTCAGCCCTTATGCTATTCACCCTACAGATTTAATATATTTAATCATCACAAAATTCATAAGGTAGTTTCCATGGTTATTTTCATTTCAGAGACAAGGAAACTGAGGTACAGAGATCTTGGCTTATTTTCTTAAGATTGCTATTTTGCAAGTGGATGAATCTTAATTTGAACTCAGGCAGTCATTGGCTAAAATCCCCAGTTACAGTACCAGTCTGTATCACTGCAGATTAAAAAAATAACTACTGAGAAATACATAAAAAAAACCACGAGGATAGCATTGATTTCATATCGTTTCTTGAATGTATATTAATCTGTCCTGAAAGTTTTTTCTAAATATGAAATTATGTGGAAGTAATGGTTCTGCTTTTGTTGTTGTTGTTAACATTCTGCCACTAAGTTTTAGGGAAAGAAAACACTGTATGTTCTATGAATATATATGCAAGTAGTGAAAAATTCACACACATACAGAAGAAGGCATACACAGACATGTTCACTATAAAAGCTGTTGATAAAATTGCTTTATTTATTTATTTTTTTTTACAAATAGTTTATTGTCAAATTAGTTTCCACATAACACTCAGTGCTCATCCCCACAAGTGTCCTCCTCCATGCGCATCCCTCCTCCCCCCCACATCCATCAGTGATAAAATTGCTTTAAAGTTCATTTGTTTTATTTCTAGCTTACTGTTGACAAAATTGCTTTAAGAGTTTATGCATTTAATCCTAGTTTTCAATGAAAGACTAAACAGTGAAGTGAAGAGAATTATTAATTTGTATCTCTGAGAGGCATTACTACGTCCTTTAATCATATTAATTTCCCCATATTTAAATATCAACCTCTGCAATTTTATGGTTACGAATAGGCTTTTAATATTATTTTGTAAAAATTATATAGTTTCTCAATAATACATCAAAATAGTAGCTATAAGCACTGCCAATGGGATCTCTCTCAACTTCAATGTTTTAAGTTCTAAGTAATTAAGTTTAAGTAATTGAGTTCCAAATTTCTAATTGAATTCAAAAACTTAAACTGAACTGCATATTCATATATATGAGAGCCTATTTCATATTTTCACTTTTATGATCAGCAGGCATCTTCAACTTGACAGTGTTCAAGTTCACTACCTGAACTCTATTTCAAATCCTCTCCCTCAAAAATCTTTTTCCTCTCAATTAATGACAACTCTATTCCTTAAGCAGTTCGAGCCCAAAACTGTGCTATTTTCCTTAACACTGTTTCTCCCAATTCCAAATTCATCCTCCCATCAGCAAATGTTGTTCTCTTAGTCCTTAAACATACAGAGAGATTGGCTTCTCCGTCAGTACTCTGCTACAATCGTGGGTCAGGACACCATAATCATTCACTTGAATTACTGGAGTAGTTTTCTAATTTCATTATGTGTATCTATTTTTACACATGTAGAGACTAGTTTCCATCAGGGAGCTAAAATAAATCTTTTAAAATCAAAGGCAGATAAATGTCACCCCATTATCATCTTATTGGGTTAGAATATGGTAAATGTCAAAACCCACACAATGGCTTACAGCCTTGAGTTGTGTGATACCTACCTACTGCCTGTTTTATCGCAACTATTTTCTCCTTCCCCAGCTCATTCTGCCCCAGTGATACTGCACCTCCTCCCCCACTCCCTTGCTGAATTCTGACAGTCTCCAGATACATTCCCCTCAACATCTGCTTGAGTTCTTCCTTTGGTCTGGGGTGTTCTTTCCCTATATAACAGTCTCTCACTTTCTAAAAGTCTTTTATTCAAACATAATTTTATCCAAGTGGTCTTTCCAGAACACTCTAAATAAAATTACAACCCACTTCTGTATCTGTGATCCTTTAAGCTGTATGAATTCTCCCCAGGCTACTTCTCACTACATTATATTATATGTTTATTTGTTTACTTAGTCATAGACTATATATCCCTACTAGGATGCAAGCACATGAGAGTATTGTATTTTTGATTCACTTGTGTACACCTTTATTCTCAAATAGTACATCTCAAGTGCTTCACAAATGATTGTTGACTACAAAATAAATAAGCAGATACATTAAACATAACAAAGTCATCATCCCATCAAGGGATGGTTTGAATTATACTGTTAAAGTTGTGAATATAAATCTTCACTTAAATTTGATTGCATGTTATATACTAACAACTTAATATTCTAAACATGTTATTGTTATGATATAAATCTATTTTGAAACTGCTGAATTAACAGATATTTTATATATTTTTAACATCCAAGAACTTCACATTAAACCTCTTAAACCAAAATCTGAGATAGACATTATATGTTTGAGAAATTATGGATTTTGGTACCACGTGGGGGATTTAAACATCAGACAAATTTAAGGTAAATAGAGACAAATGTAAGGCAAGTAAGGTTTTAAAGAAAATAGTCTAGAAAAAACATAATCATAATGTTTTAATCCCAGGTACCTGAAATAATTTATTGAGTCTTCATTTTTCTTTTCTGTCCTTCTTTCTTGTGTTCTCTCTTTTCTTTTCTTTTTTTAATTTGTTTACATTAATACATCTGCCTGGTTTCCCTTTGCCTTAATTTCCTGTTTACACTTCCAAAATATTTTATCCTCAGGTTCTTTGATAAACTAATTCCCATTGTTCAGTTCTTCTCTAATAGATTTCCTCTGACCACAATAGTGAAGTCAACTCTCATGAACACTCTACTATATACTCTATTTTTACTTCATATTATCAAACACAGAAATAATGTTGTTTTTGTGTTTTCTTACCAACTTATTTCTGGTCTTTCCCAGAAACATATAAGCTTAATGAGAAAGAGTCCTTCTCTCATACATGGCTACCCATATATGTTATCCCTAGGAATGTTGCACTAAATTTTCATCTCTATAGCTCTCTGTGGGTCAGGCCCCCATGATTGTTAATATTTCCTCATCTCAAATTCCAGTAATTGCATCCACCTGCCTTAACCATCATTTATTCCCTACTGTTGTTTTGGAGTCCAGTTGCCCTCATTGTTAACAGTTTGTACAGTTCTATTTTGGTATTTTCCCCAGCCCAGCCAGCAGAAGAAAGCCTACCAGTGAACTTATTGATGGTATTGGTAATTCTCTTACAAAAAATCTTTTCTGAGACCTCCTATAGAATACAATAGTCTGGTGGGTCTTCTGGTTTTACATAATATGTCGATTTAGCAAGCTCACTTCTCTAAACCTTTTAATCTCTTAACCCCATATCTGTCATAGCAATTTCAGTGTTTCTACAACAGTTAATGTAGACTTGCACTTTTTCCATGCTGCTAGAAGTCATATTAGCAATGTGCTTGTATCATCTTTTGTGGTCCTTTACTGGAGAGTGTTACCCTAAATTCTGTAAGTGTACTGTTAAATCAATAAACATTCCTTCATCTAAATTTATGTTCAACCCACATGATAAAGTTCAATGCACACTTTCTTGCTCCTGCCAATACATGCTGGCTAGATTCTGCAGGTATTTTGAGGTCTAATTTATTTAATCCTTTATCAAGCTCACTATATCCACAGTGAAATTATGTCGTGACTTAACACTAGCCAATGGCTTAGTGGCTGGGAGAGAAGGTGGGTGAAGGCTTACTTTGTCCTACCAAGGGGAAGCCTTTGCATTGTCTTCAAGCAATACAGTCCTTAATAGGGAACTGTGGTCCACTTCTGTAGGCCCAGAGGATTCTGAGTTATCTGAAGAGTCAAGATTTTCAGGTACATAAACCCAGTCTTCTATGCCATATATGAGTCATATATTCTTTCCCAACCAATGGCCTCACCAGCCATAGCATATCTACCTCAATTAAGAGTTTAAGCTCCTTGACAATCTGCTACTTTTATTATTAGGGTAGGGGCCTAGTAGTCAGGTTTCTTCCTTCCAGCTGCAGCAGATTAAGAACCTCTTTAAATGTTACTGAAGGTTGGGGGCCCTGGGTGGCTCAGTTGGTAAAGCATCTGACTTTGGCTCAGGTTATGGGCCAAAAGGGTTGGAGCCTGCGTTGGGTTTCAGAGCCTGGCTCTTGCTTTAAATTCAGTGTCTTCGTCTCTCTCTCTCTCTCTGTGGCCTCCCCTGCTCACAGACTCTCTCTCACTCTCTTTCTCAAAAATGAATAAATGTTAAAAAAATATATATATATATATATATTTTTAAATGTTACTGGGGGACCTTGGCTTTCATATTTAGCAAATAGTTGATTTATTATTCTCAGCTTTTCCTTACCTTTTTTCAAATGCATCCTTCCTAAGCAGCAAAAACCACATAATTTCACCATCCTTACAGTTACTCCCCCTCCCCCATATTTTTCAAAACCTGATATATTGTGTGTAATAGTACACTCCCTTCCACTGGAATTCCATCTTGCTCTAACACAATAAAAAAATTTTACAACTGTGATGCTTTGTTGTGCCGGGTACTATGTATATTCATTCCATCAGTGATGATGGTGTCCTTATCACCAGCGAGTTACTATGTGATCCAACTCCACACTTTTATCTGTTAGTGTCTACTTAGTCATCCTGTTGCAGAATGAATTTGGAATAGCACTGGGCAGAGGGAGAAATTGAACTAAGCTATGGTCCCAATCAAGGCCTCTGCTGACCCCACATGGAGCTCTGAAGCTGAGAAAGACCTTAGAATGGCTCCATTTCAGTAAAGAGGCTGATATTCATACCCTCACATCAAACAGTCAGTAGGTGTGAGATTCCCAGGAAGAAAAAATGACATTTGATAAAATACTTCTTTTTAGAAAAGGCATTTTCCAAGGAGAGCCGATAACTGAGTGAGGGCTGTCAGCAGCACTCCCAGGTCATGGGGAAATAAACTCTCAGTTGTGATGCTAGATGTCACAGTGCATCAAATAATCCACCTCAGAGAGTTAAAGGGAGTATCTGGCAGAATACCCAGAGCAGAAGCAAAGGAAAATACTTTATGTTCAATTTTAATGGCCTAGTTTCAGAGTGAACTATGTGAACTCTAGAGAGTATATGTATTTCAGGAAGTTAGAGAGATTCAAGATTTCAACAGAGAACTTTGGACTGAAGATAACAGATTTTAGATTTATAAATTCAGTAGTTGTTATTGTGGTTTAGGTGAATTTAATCAGGAGAAATACACAATGGTACTGCGGCTAACAGTACCCTGCTGAGCACTAATATGTATGTACAAAGAAAGAAGGGAATGGGAACATTTGTGTAAGGTAGCAACATAGTGACAAATGAAACTCAAGATTTCCATTTTTAGGCTGATTCAATTACCAGAACTTTGATATTTAAACAAGAGCTGTGGGGCCCCTGGGTGGCTCAGTCAGTGAAGCATCTGACTCCCGATTTCGGCTCAGGTCACGATCTCACAGTTCATCAGTTCAAGCCTCGCATCTGGCTCTGCACTGATGGCATGGAGCCTGTTTGGGATTCTGTCTTTCCCAGTCTCTCTGCCTCTCTATTGCTTGTTCACTGTCTCTATCTCAAAATAAATAAATAAAATTTAAAAAAATAAACAAGTTGTAATTCACTTTAATAATGACTTAGTAGAATTTCAGTGATGTTTTATTGAATTTGTTGAAATTGTAATGAATAATATATATACTGCAATTTGAAATAAAAGATCTTAAGCATGGTACCTCAGAAAAATCTTTAATATTTTATTTATTTTAAATAATTTTTTGTAACTTGAATTGACTCCATCATCCCTTGTTTTATAAAAAAAAAAATGTGTCAGTATATTTTTAAAAGCTGTTCCTTATATTGCACATACCTTTTATAAGCCTAAAGAGGGTTCTGAATGATCTAAATATACAGCTAATAAATGGAGGAAATTGAATAAAATAAGTGTGTATAAAAACTTTCATAGATTTTTGCTACATTTTAGTTATAAGGATGTCTGTGAATAAAACGTTAATTTCTGTTATCTAATTGTTTATTGGTATCACACTACTATAAAATAAGCAAATAGGGACTAATATCATTAAACCAATAAACTTAAAAAGCAAATAAAAGTATAATTACTTTCATCATAAATTCTTGTATTATAGTGCTCCCAGATTATATTGCTAAATTCTGACTTAAATACACTAACTTTATATGCAGTTTCTTGTAGTGGCTAAAAAGGTAAGATGACACAAATTGACATTTTCATGTATTTAAAATCTCAATTTGAAATCCAAAGCACAGACTATCCAAATCACCAAACTAGGAGCAAAAATATCTTTTGAGGTCAGGTACTATTTTTATTTTCATTTAATTCTACTTTGGAGTAGACATTCGTCAAATCCTGTGTATTGATACATTCATCTGGCAGAACAGCTTTGCTATTCACACTCATGTAAAAGTTCATACTGTGTTATGCCTTACCCTATCCCCACCCACATGGAAAGCTAACTGACCCCAGGGTGACATCTTACTATAGACACTCAAATCACTGACTAATCAGATTCCTTATCACTCAATATTTTGAACTAAAAGGCACAACCCCTGTAATTAGAAACACTTGAATTGAAAGGCTTTTAAAAGTTACATTTTAAAAGTTACATTTAGAGCAGTATGTTTGTTAATATGAGAGCAAGGCAAATACTTTAGAGGAATTGGTGACAAAAGGAAATAAGATGACCCACTGTGGAGCCATTTGTTGAAAGAAAATGTCCTTAGTTCATGATATTCAGCTAGCTGCTTTTTGTCCCAACTCTGTTTTATTTTTTTTTTTCTTGCTTGGATTTTATTTAAGCAAGTATTTATTTACATAACTATCTCCCTTAAATCAAAAATTAATTTGAGTGGCTTCTGTTCTTTGCATTAGCCATGCTTTATTGAGAGGCATTGCTGAAGCTCTTCAAAGCTAAAATGTGAACAAGACTTCTCTCAAATGCTTGCAGTTCATTTCATGAAGGGTAGTTGAGTATGGGATACAAGAAGTTCACACAAGACTTTAGCAGAAGACCATATATAACAGGTGCCTAAGCAAGATGGACAATGGCACTTATTATTTGAACAGAGGGAAAGAGATAAAATCAATAAAAACTAAATGGGAACACGAAGGTGAATTATAAATTACACTGGAATTTCGATGAATGACTTTGAAACAGAGAGGAGAATGTATGTGTAGTTAAGCGTGAATGTAAGCAAAAACTCCAATGCAAAAAAGGTCAAACGATAGTGCATATAGCATCATTGAAAAAGTTTTATAGGAAACTATACATCTGTGACACCAGAATGTGGTGGCATTGGGATGCTAGGGTAAGAAAGCTGAAACTTATATAATGAGACACTTGGGCTACGATGATATAGGAGTTTCCCATTGTTGCTGTAATAAATTGCCACAAAGTTATTTGTGGTTTAAAACAACACAAATTACCATCTTAAAGTTCTGAGAGTAAAAAATCTGAGGCTAAAAGCAGTACCTGGAGGCCTTTATTCCTTTTAGAGTCTCCATAGGAGACTTGTATGGCCTTGTAGCAGCTTTGAGCAGCCACCTACATTCTTTGGCTAGTGGCCTCTTCCTCCATCTTCATGCCTTCAGTGTAACATCTTCTCTTTTCTGACTTCTACCTCAGTGTTAAGATATTCTCTCTCTGACACTGATTCTGCCTGTCTCCCTTGTGACCCTGATGATTACATTGGGCTTACTCGGCAAAGAGGATAATTCTCCTTTCTCAAAATCCTCAACTTAATCATACAGGTAAAATCCCTTTTATGACGCAAGGTGATCTATTCATGTGTTATGGGGATTAGGACATAAACATCTTTGAGGAGGGATGCCTGGATGATCTGTAGGTTAAGCATCTGACTCTTGGTTTTGTCTCAGGTCATGATCCCACCATCTGTGGGTTTCAGTGCTGATAGTGCAAAGCCTGCCTAGGATTCTCTCTCTCCCTCTCTCTCTCTCTCTCTCTCTGGCCCTCCCCAGTGCATGCATCCTCTTTCTCTCTCTCAAAATAAATAAATAAATTTAATAAAAGAAAAAAACATCTTTGAGGGAGGCAATTATTCAGCCAACCATGTATGAGATCATGCCCATCTTAAGGAGATAGTATAGAATATAGGCTAATGTGAAAAATAAGAGCAGGCACCTTGACATAAGACAGACCTGGAGTTCTGTGTCAATTCTCCCAATTTCTAGCTGGGTAATCTTAGATATAATGCCTTAGAATCATCATTTATTTAAATACATATTCAGAATTAGTGTTCATTCATTTTTGGAATATTATAAGACATATGTATGCATATGATATGCATGGTACAAATATATAGGACAGATATATATCCAGGTGGCCATAAAGTTAATCATCACATATGGTTTCTGCCAAAACTCCCCAAATTATTTTTTATAGACATAGACAAGATTATACTAAATTGTTTTAATAGAATGGCTAAGGAACTAGAATAGCTAAAATAATTAAAAGAACAAGTAAAGTAAAATCTTGACAAAAAGGAAATAGAAGAGATCAATTTACCTGTTTTCATAACTTGTCATGCAGTAAAGTAGATTCTGGTAATATTAGGGGGAAAGACACACAGATAAAAAAGCTGAAGAGAGAACTCAGAGATAGACCTAAAAAATATTCTCAAGTAAAGACAGTGTTTTCAACAAAAAGTGGTTGAGCAATTAGATATCCATAGAAAAAAAAGAAAAGAAAAAGTAAAAAAAAAAAAAAAGCAAACCTCACATCTACAACAATTAACACATAAGAGGTCACAGAGCTTAATGCAAAATGTCAAGCTGTAAAGCATTTTAGAAAAAAAAAGAGAACATTTAGGGCTAGGCAAAGTGTTCTTAGACTTGATACTAAAAGTTCAATCCATACAGGGGAAATTAGGCGTCATCAAATCAATTTTGTGAAAGGCCTTGTTAAAAGGAAAAATAGACATACTACAGATTGAGAGAAAACATTGACACATGGCACATCCAGCCAACGGCTAGTTTGTAGGCCATATAAAGAACTCTCAAGATTCAAAGTAAAACTTTAAAAAGTACACAATTAAAAGATCAACAAAGGACATGAAGCAATACTTCACCAAAGATATACGGAGAACAAATGAGTACATAGAAAACATATTCAATATCATTACCCATTAGGGAAATGGAAATTAAGATCACAATTGGGTACTACCACACACTTACCAGAATGGCTAAAAGAAGTGACAACTCTAACTGCTGATGACTGTCACTAACACATTGCTGGCAGGGATGTAAAATGGCACAGACACTCTAGAAACCATTTTGGAAATTTCTGAAAAAGCTGAACTTGGAACTAATGTATGACCTAGGGATTGCAATGCTGTGCATTTATTGTGCATTTATTTACACAAATCAAAGACTTAAGTTCACATACAAACTTATGCAAATACTTATATAAAGCAGCTTCACTTGAAATAGCCAAAAAGTGGAAACAACTCAAATATTCTCAATTGGTAAATAGATCAAGGAACTTTGGTGCACACCTAACATGGAATAGTGCTCAGCAAGGAAAAGAAATTCTTCACACTTCAAACTGTTTGATCTTCAGAAAACTGAGGAAATCTAATCCCAAAAGCCTACATATTCTAGAAGTTCATTTATATAACATTCTTGAAATACCCTAATTACAAAATCGGAGAACAAATTAGTGGTTTCCAGGGACTAAGGGAGGGAGTTGTGGGTGGAGGGAAAGTGGGTGTGATTATAAAAGGGCAACATGTGGGATCCTGAAGGAAGTGGTGACTGAAGGAAGCTCTATCTTTACTATATTAGTGTAAACATCTTGGTTGTGCTATTGTGTAACAGCTTTGCAGCAAGTTACTGTTGCTGGAAATTGGGTAAATACACAGGATTAGTTTCTGGATTATTTTTTTCAACTGAATGTGAATCTATAATTAGGAAAAAACACAAAGCTTAATTTAAAATTGTCCATGACATTAAAAAACACCTGCAATTAAATTAATCAGCATATTCCTAAAGAATCTCTCTGGGAGAAGTCTGGATACATTGGACAATGGGGATATTTTTCACTTAAAAAATTAACAAATGCTTAATTATGTTAAACTCACCAATTTAATCTGTTTTACATATTACCTTCTTAAAGTAAACAAGTGCTTCTAAATTAATTTTTAATCTGTGATTTGCCTTCTTTGAAATATGATTAGGAAACTGAACTTTTATGTACCATCATGATCAGGGAAATACACACATTATTCTGTACATTGGAACCTGGACAAAATCAAATATAACTTTTTTTTAACTGAGACATAAAGGACACATACATTATAGAAGTCTCAGATGTACAACATAATGATTAATATTTGTGTATATTGGAATTATCACCACAATAAGTCTAATCGAATCCACATCAGTTTTCTAAATATGTACTTTATGCACGTGACTAATAAAACTTTCAAAATTGAGATGCTAGTTCATGATGGATTTTCCATGCCTGCATTCCATTGTTGCTTTTGAAAACTCCAAACATTTGTTTCTGTGATAAAATATTTGGCAGATCCATCCAATCTAAGATGTGAGATTCCTCTTGCTTAAAAAAAAAGTCATCTTAGTCAACAGAATAGTTCATGTTCAATGCAGCTTTCATGAAAATAAACAACTCTAGATCACTTTTCTATAATTAAATGTTTATTCAGTACAACTAACCAAAAGATGTAACAGATGAACAAACATCAGCATAAACAACATTAAGATAATGTTGCAGAACTTTGCTTATAGAATAACTTTTAAAGAAAGATAAGAAAGGAACTATGGTAAATCTAACTAATGGAGAGAAAATGCTCTCTCTGAATGAGATTTTGTTGAATTGCACATCATTTTACACTTTCATTTCCTCTCTCAAATATTTTTCACTCTTACCTGTTTTCACTATTTACTTGTCATTATCTGTAATTGTTTTGATAAATGGGCATTACACACTTCATTACACATTTCTTATTTTTCTCTGTAACTTATCAATAATACATTATGTTTACTACTTTATCATTTTTAATTAGTCTTATATTTTTAAACAATCCTAATGCAAAGTTACAGGATGCCAAAATTTGAGAAATAAATAAATGTATCATTCATATTTTAAAGAAAATCTATGAATGGGCTGAACAATGATGTAACAAAAACAGATGTAAAGTATTGGTGGCCTTACCCTAGATTCACATTTTTGTGCCATGATAACCACCAAGAATAATTTCAGCAGATACCCATATAGTTCACTTTGTTGCTTTTTTTTATAGGTCTTTCCTGACCATGCAATCTAAAATTGCAACTTATCCTTACCAAGTTTTGTAGACTCTCCAGCTATTATTTTCATGTGCATTGTCTATTTCACATCATACAATATTTTACAGATTTTTGTTTTCTCTATCTTGCACCAGACTATAAAGCTCCATATGACAGGAATTGTTTTTTTTATTTATTTAATGTTTTAACTGAAGTAAATTGACAACCTACTAATGAATTATTTTGTTTTTTTTTTTAATCTTTTATTTATTTCTAGGAGAGAGAGAGAGAGAGAGACAGCGTGAGCAGGGGAGGGTCAGAGAGAGAGGGAAATACAGACTCTGAAATAGGCTCCAGGCTCTGAGCTGGCAGTCAGCACAGAGTCCGACGCGGGGCTTGAACCCACGAACCGCGAGATCATGACCTAAGCGAAAGTCGGACGCTTAACCAACTAAGCCACCCAGGCGCCCCAAATGAATTATTTTGAAAAGAAAATTTCAGTTAAAACCTCTGCAAAAAATGGGCCAGTGAAATCACATTAAAAATTCAAAGGAAGACACAGGGCTATAAACACTAAAAGTAGGTGAATGCAATTCAAAGACAAAAGCTGACATTTATTCTAGGAACTATCTTAAATTGATGGCATATTTTCTATCAAAATACAAATTGCCAAGAGTGACTCATAAAGACGTGGACAATCTGAACCGGTGGTTTAAATGAAAATACGTCACAAATATTTACAAAGGATTGCCAGACCCAGAGTTTTACATATTATTTCTACCAACTGTTAAGGTAGTTACTTTTTTCTGACCAACCTCCTGCTTTTCTTGGAAAATGCCAGAAAAGCAGCCTCCTCAGAATAGTTCACACACTATTCTGCCTCCGTAGAGGGTCTCCCCTTGTACTTCATGGTTCAAATGGCATCTCTTGTTAAGTCTTGACCAAAACACTTACCTCAAAATTGCCATCCTCCATACACACCTGGCACTCCTTATTGGTCTTTTATTTTTAATTTTTAAAATGTTTATTTTTGTGAGAGAGAGTGTGAGTGGGGATGGGCAAATAGAAAGGGAGACACAGAATGTGAACCTGGCTCCAGGCACTGAGCTATCAGCTCAGACGTCATGAACCCCAATATTATGACCCAAGACAAAGTCTGATGCTTAACCAACTGAGCCACCCAGGTGCCCCCCTATTTAGCCTTCTTAATTCCTTTTTCCTACACAACTAAATATCATCTATTACACTATATGATTTACTTGTTAAATATAATTATTACCCCTACACACACACACACACACACACACAGACTGGAATGAAAACAAAGTGAACACAAGAACTTTTGTCTCTTTGTTCATTGCTTATTTCCACTGCCTTAATACATGCCGGCTATTATTTGAATGAGTAAATAACATTAGGAGCCAAGCATTTATCTCTTATAGTCTTTAAATTTCTTTTCACATAGAAAAAAGAACACTTACCTTTTCAGAATGATTTGGGGAATAATGCTCTTTCTTCTCACTGGCTTCTCCCTCTGGGAAAAGAAGGGATTTTTGATTGGTGAGAAGAGAAAGAATGCCAGTGAGCATAGACAATACAATCTCCTTTGCTCTATTTTTCTCCTTTACTCTCACTTTCACTCAGCAATGTCATACATGTATTGACTTCGGATCAACACAATACAGGTAATAGAACATAGTAAATTTCTAAAGACATTGCCAATTAAACAAGGAGCAATTTAAGATTACTGTTAAAAATATTATTTTACAACTTTATAATGGCCATTCTAGCTAATGCAATGTCCTCTCAAATACCACCAGGTTATATTTCAGGAAACTTGAGAAGCAGCCAGAAATTATAATTACATATAAAACTATAAAAGCTAAGATTCTCAGAATATCTAAGAAATATATAACTTTTTATGGATCAATCACAACTATTGAGATGTAAATATATTTTAATAAAAATTTCAATTATAGGAAAGATAAAACAAAATATATAAGCTGAGTGTGTTAATGTGTGATATAGATGCATGTGTATTTATTTGTGTAGCTAAGATAATGCATATGGAATCATTTAAGTAATGTTAAATATTAGAGACAATAAGTAAAATGCTATAAAAACATTAAAAATAAACAAAGGTCCATAAATAATCCTTTTGGAAATTTACCATGGTCATGTTGTAAAATGATAAAAGCAATTTTCTAAAAATATACTTATAATTTAATTCATATTAGCAAAACAAATGTACCTCTATTAATTTTTTAAATTTTTTAATATTTTATTTATTTTTGAGACAGAGAGAGACAGAGCATGAGCCGAGGAGAAGCAGAGAGAGAGAGAGTCACAGAATCTCAAACAGGCTCCAGGCTCTGAGCTAACAGGACAGAACCTGATGCAGGGCTCGAACCTGCTAACCACGAGATCATGACCTGAGCCAAAGTTGGATGCTTAACTGACTGAGCCACTCAGGTGTCCCTATTAAATTTTAAAATTCTGATCAATTAGGGGTGACTGGGTGGTTCAGTTGGTTAAGCATCTGACTTCACCTCACATCATGATATCACAGTTCATGGGTTTCAGCCCCACTTTGGGCTCTCTGTTGTCAGCACAGAGTCTGCTTTGGATCCTCTGTCCTCCTCTCTGCCCCTCTACCGCTCACACATTCTCTCAAAAAATAAATAAACTTAAAAAAAATTCTGATTGGGGTGCCTGAGTTGGTTAAGTGTCCAACTTCAGCTCAAGTCATGATCTTGCAGTTCATAGGTTTGAGCCCCACACCCATCTCTGTGCTGAGAGTTCGGAGCCTAGAGTCTGCCTCAAAATCTGTTCCTCCCTCTCTCTCTGCCCCTCCCCTGCTCATTCTGTCTGTCTCTAAAGAATAAATAAACATTAAAAAATTTTTAAAAATTCTGACTAATAACATTTAAAATATTTTTAAAGTCAGAAGGCATTTGCTGAAATCAAAGTTAGAATACCTTTCTGTCATTATGGGTCATTTAGTCTGACAATTGAATAAACAAAATTTGCCATGTTGGCAGAGTGTAATTTTGCTGCCACATGAAGCTGGTGTCTCTAAGCAAAATCCATTCAACCAAGTAGTACATTTTCTTATTGTACAGAACATGAAAATATATAATGAATACCCAGCTACGTAGTGATGCTTGAACAGCAGTAACACTCAGCTTGATTACAATAAGTTAACATTATCTTCAGTTTTGCTTAAATAATATAACAATTGCCATTATTATTTCTAAGAGGTATTTTTAAGTGTACAAACATAGATTAAATTTAAGAATGCCCTTTATTCAGCAGGTAACACTGCAAGTTAATAGAACAGTCTTTCAAGAATTCATAGCAAATTTTACCATATGGCTGTCCTTAATTTTGCAATGCATCCCCGTATTTAATAAACTATAACCTGAAAGTGTGAAGTGTGTGCTACGCGATGTGCTGTGTGTGTTCTGATTTAAAAAAAAAATTCTCATCTGGAAGCCGCCCTAGTTTAAGGTACTTTTGCACAGAAAAAGAGGGACTCCGCTTCAGGTTCTGTTTTAACTTTAGCCATCCTCAGAATTATAAGTATAATTATAATTTATAATTATAACTATAATTATAATTATAACTTCTTAGACTATATAGAAACCGTGTAATGCACGTTTAGTTACAGACCACCTGGAAATCAGGCAGTTTTGCCTATTTTTTGATAGTCATAGTTCATTTCCAAGTCTACAACATTCTTGCTATTTAGAATCTATTTCCTTAGGTTGTTTTCTCTTCCCCTTTCCTCTATAATCTTCCAACACACTCAACAACAATTGATGACGACAGCCACAAATGAAACAAAGCACATACTGATAAACAAATGAACAACAACAAAACCCAAAACAGTATGAACCCATGCCCATACGCAATGCCAGAAAATGTCAACTATTAAAGAAATCTATCAGCAATACAAATATTTGGTCACACTTTGTTTCTACTTCCCCTTTCGTCCAACTTCTGAAATCAATGATACTCAAGCCATCCTCTAACTGCTCTATTCTACAAAAGCAAACTATTCCTGGATACATTGTACCACGTTCAATATTCATTAGGCAAGTTCAGATACTGAAAGAGGACACCGACAAAAAAATTTTTTTTTTTTTTTTGCTGGTCTCCGACAAAAATACTGTCTGTTTCAAATAAATCAAGATACTGTGAAAAATATTTGTAATTAAATGGGTGGTGGTGGGTGCACAACCCTGTGGATAGACTAAATGCCATGGAATCATTCTTCCTATCTACCCATCCATCCACCCATCTTGAGAGAGAGAGAGAGTAAATGAGCAGGGGAGAGGCAGAGAGAGAGGGAGAGAATCCCAAGCAGGCTCCATGCTGTTAATGTGGCACCTGATCAATGGGGCTGGATCTCACTAACCATGACCTGAGCGGAAACCAAAAGTCATGTTTAACCAACTGGGCCAGACATGCAATCTGGAACTGTTCGCTTTAAAATGGTGACTATATGTTAGGTGAATTTTACTTCAATAAATTATTTTTAAAATATTTTGTTTACCTTTATATCTTTTATAAATACCTCAGAGGATTATTGATAAAGTAAACCTTATTTAGTATATTCATGATTTTAAAAATGCACTGCCATGTTATGCAACTTCCACATTTTGCATTTCATAGGCTACATTCTCACATTCCAAAATGTCCCTATTTTGATTAGTCAAATTAAAAGTTTTGTTCTGCCCCTCCCCCACTCTCACACGTTCTCTCTCTCTTTCTCTGTCAAAAATAAGTAAAGGTTAAAAAAATTAATGAAAAAACAGTTTTGTAATCAAGCTGTTAGAAGGTGGAGGAGGATACATAAAGTATCTTCCAGACTGAGAAGGCATTGTGAGACCCAAAAATGAAGCAAGTTACTCGATACAACTTACACAGAGGTCACTCAGGGTAACTTACTGATGGGGGATTTAGGCGAAGAGACAATCCAGGCACTCCTGAGATTTTTTTTCACCAAGTCCAGACCTTAACCCACAGCTTTTACAGAGCAAGGGGCATTGTGGGGATGTCAAAGGGTAATTATCTAAATGGGTCCATCTGTGCACCAGATGATCTCTGCTGGTTAAAAGTAGTGCCTTCTCTAGCCAGTCACCTCTACTAGTTATCTAAAGTGGAGTCTTCTGTGTGCCACTTTAGTGAAGTTCAGAACGAGCCTACCTGCATTCTAGTCAGGGCAATGGGCCTGGAACACGTAGGCCTTAGGAAGGTCGTTTTGAGGGCATGGACAAGATGGAGGTCTAAAGACAGAGTCAGTTGTTAACACCCCTATACTAGCAAACTTTAAATCAAGTAAAATTGAAGATCATTTCATATTTTATCCATATGTATGTAATTCATGACAATGAGAGAATGTTGATTGTGAAAGCAATTATAACCATAAGAGGGTATATTAAATAATATAAGTGTATTGCTTCCTTTGGATTAATTATCTGGGAATCCTATAGCAATCCTACAAGGTAATTATTGTCATTCTATTTGTATATGAACAGACTGTGGTTTAGATTATTCACCCTAATGCTATTGACTATGAAATCTAAGCACTTTCTATTTTCACTGGGGTACTTGTATAAACCCATGAAAGGTATCTTTCTGAAAACAACAATCTTTAAATGTGTACTAAATCTATAATTGAAATTAGTTGTGGGAGCCTTCCAAAATATTCAATGAATGCCTCTGGCCCTCTGGAAATTCTGGGAAAATGCATTAAATGGATGTAATTTGTACTTTGATCAAGGACAATAAGTGGGACATAAAAAAATACAGTTTATAGTTCTATCTCACACATTCTGTTTAATATTTATATGGTGAGAAAACTATTTTTTCTTGTAACTAAATGAAAACTCTGGCAAAGCCCAAGGCTTCTCTGGTAACTCTCATTCATCAAGCCCAGATTCATTACAGAGTTTTAAATGATCCCTTCAAAATATTAATTAAAACTTTACTCTTCATTCACAAGTATCACTTTCCTCTTTATTCCTCCAGCTAGAATCTATCATCAGAGAACTAACACCTTCATGGAAGGGAGTGTGGTTGGCTATTTTTCTTTTTCCTGCTCACTTCTCCTTCTGCCCCCTCCCAATCTTCTGGCTAGCTGCAGTTACTAATATCTTGGGGATTGGAACCGAATTTCTTAATTAAATGGGACAATTGCGAAATATCTTCTTTTTAGACCAGTGCGATATTTAAAACTATTTATTTCACTAGCTCATCATATGGTTCCTCTGAGGATCCCTTGACATTCATCGTATGAGATACTTGGAGCGATGTAATTCCTCTCCATCAGCAGCCTTATCTACTCTCCATTTAGACTATTTTGTTTCACTCCACATTATACCAATGTTTTCCATTAGTGTCCCTTTATCTTCTGATAAAATTTACTTGTTCAGAATGTACACTTAGAGCAAATATTTTCCCCTTGTGTTCTACATGGAATACTCCCATGACTTATACATGATCAACCTTCCCAATCCTGTGAATTTTAAGTGTTGTCTATGTGATTCTCATCTCCTTTAATGTTAATAATCTCCTTTAACTTGCTGCTTGGAGCACTGGCATTACCCTTAAGCATTTAAAACCTACTGTATGATGATACCTTAGGTAAAACCTTAATTATATGTCTAATTACAGAAAATCAAGAGAATCCTGAAATCTAACCTATCCACACATCTCAGAATAAAATATATATAAATATATATGTGTGTGTGTATGTGTGCAAATATATGGCTGCTTTTTGTGAAGACATTACAATTACTAAAATGTATCTTACACTACAGGTACATTAGGATCAGAGGATGTCCTCCTTATTTATCATTTCAACTTTCTCTTGCAAAATTTCCTGTTCCTTTGAGGCTGAAACTATTTGAATATGTGAACCTTTCCTCCCTTTTATGGGCAGTCAATATGGGGATTTTTGGTTGAAACCTTGCTATCTTATTCATTAAAACATTAGTTTCAGCATCTTGGTTTCATGGCCAAAGAGACTATGAGACCTTGCCTTAATTATCTCCTGCCTTAATTATAAGTAATGTCTACATCTACAAATAGCTTTCCTTACCTCAAGTCAACCATCAACACAAATGGTTATAAGGTAGAAGTTAGCAATCATACAAAAATTGCAAATCTCCAAAACTACAGATGTCTGTATTATTTTTTTACAGACTAATACCTGAGTAACCCACTACATTTTACAAACTTTACTATGATTTCTGACCAATTTAACATATCATTTACATTGTATATAAGCCTTCGACTGATAGGTTTTCACTTTTATTATTTAGACTCTAGCATTCACCATTAAATTCATACCTTGCAAACATTTTAATCTACATTTTCTTGCTTTAAAAAAGTTAAAAGAAGAAAAAACTCAGATATATTTAACCACATACTTACTATTTGTGTTGCTCTTCATTCTTTAGTATAGATAGGATGTAATTTCCTGTGTGTCTGAAAACTATATTTAACATTTCCTTAAGACCAGGTCTGCTGGCAAAGTATTCTCTCAGCTTTTCTTAATCAGGAAGCATCTGTGTTTTTCCTTTTATGATGAATATTTGCATTAAATATAAGAATATTTTTTGACACTTTTCCCTTTTATCAATTAAAGAATGTCATTTATTTTCCAAACTCTATCGTTTCTGATGACTAGTCAGAAGTCATTGTATAGTTGATCATTTGCATATAATGTGTCCTTTTTCTCTAGCTTCCTTTAATACTTATTTACCAGCGATTTTTAGGGATTTCACTCTGATGAACCTATATATCATTTTTCTTTCCTTTTTATGCTAGGATTCCTTCAGTTTCTTGGATCTAAATGTTGACTGTTTAACCAAACTTGCAGCAATTTTTGTTTTCAACTTCTTTTCTGCTCTACTGTCTCTACTTTTTGGAACTCCAATTATATGTAAATTAGTGGTAGGGCAAGGCAAGTCCAGTAATGCTTCCTGCATTATGACCTAAAGTAAAAGACATCATTTCAATATGAAAAATGGCAATAATGTATATAATCAAGTATGATGCTTATACAGAAGAAAATCATTCAAATACATGTCGTTATTAAAAATAATTAAAATCTCAACAGTACAATAAACCTACTCTGCCTCTACAAATCTAAGGTTTCGTTTTTCTCTCTTGTGAAACTGTTTATCCCCTTCCCCTTTCATTGATTTTAGCTGCTATCCTTCTCTTAAATTTCAGTGAAACCATTTTGTTTGTCACCACCAAATCCACAAATTTACTTTCATTTGTGCTTATATTCTCTTTTTCCACCTTTACAAGTGAAGAAGTGTACCTCTTTTCAAATTCCAGTCTGTTCATATAGACTTTGAAATTTACTACCACTCACCATTTTCAGTTATTTCCATTCCTTTCTGGATACTCTAGAGCAATATGCAAATCAGTTTATAAATAAGCTCTAAAATTTTTACCAACTCTGGTCCTTGGGCTCTCCAAGTAATAGAAATTGACTGGGGCCAAATGGGAATTTCCAGGAAGGCTTTTATTGAGGCCCATGCTCCATCACAGGGAGATAGCACAAAGGAAAGGATCCTCCAAACTACCTCTAAAAACAAAGGCAGGGGAATGTTTTAAAGAACTAAGTCAGGAAAGGAGTGATGTGCAAGCACAAGGGTTGGGGAGAGATACGGGAAGTTTGTCACTAGGTCACACAGGTGCAGTGGACAGAATGTGCACTGCATGCCTCATTAACATGTTAAATCTCCACCCTGGGCATGAGTTTTACTATGATAATGAAGGAAAAAGTCAGTGAAAGCTCAGCACTTTGGCTCACATTGGTTTGATTTCGTCTTTGTCATTCTTTGTAACTGGGTCCCTCCTGTGGTAAGTACCCTGCTTCTGCATTCTCCCAAGATGTGCTACTCAAGAAGCATAGAGTTTCAGCTGTCAAGAAATACTGGATTTTGTGGTCAGGGTTGAGGGGACCTAAGTCCAGTTCCTGCTCTGTCTCAAAGCCACTCTTCCTAATCAAAACCAAAATGTGATCCAAGAAATCAAGAGTAACAAGCAATCTTTCTCATTACATTCTTCTGCTATTACCAGGTTTTTCATTTTAATTTTATAGTAAATATTCACAAGAGGTTTGTCTACATTAACTGCCTTCACCTTCCATATATCCTTTTCACTTTATTCCAATATCATTTGTAATAGCTTTGAGATCAGTGAACTTACATGATTGATCAAGGATAAAGAAGGTTGAGAAGAAGGGATAATACATGAATAGAAATAAACAGATGGATTGAAAAAGGAATCTTTTCTGGCTAACTGGATAATTTAAAAATTATATCATAATACATTGAGCATCATTGCTCAAAGGATTTAAAACTTTAATGAACTATACTGTAAATAAACATAAATTGTAGATGCTGACTAATTACAGATTATTTTAAAAACTTCAAGGGTAATTCAAGTACATTCCCTTTAAAAATCAACAGCCATAGATACTTCTTTTCAGCAAATGTCAATAAATCCTACCAAATTTAATGTAAATATTCTGAATAAGAAAAAGGTGATTCTCAATTAAGTGGTAAAGAAAGAAAAACTCTAAGTTGGTAGAATTTTTTTAAATGCAAAAATCCAAAATCTAATATTAGCAAACTAAGTTGTGTAATGCTGAAAAATATTATGCTATGATGTAACAATATATTTTGAAGGAATGAAAAGAAGGCTTAAAATTAAATAAGTAATGTAATTTGACACAAACAAATTAAAGGAAAAATTATCTAAACATTGATAATCAGCTATAGCCGGGCATAAAGAAAATATATTAAAGGATATAAAAGAAGCCAGGAATAAATGTAGATATATACTATGTTTAAGCATGGTAAAAATCAGTTATGTAAAATATAATTTCTCCATGAATTGTTTTAAAAATTTAATCAAACTCCAATCACTTTTCTTTTCAGAAATTTGTGTTGCTCTCCTTCTCTCTCTCACACACACAATCTCTTTCCATTTTCAATTTTTCTCTCTGTCCTCCTCCTTCATATATCTGTTTGGATGGTCAAAAGGAAACAAGAAAAAGAAAACTAAATGAGACAGTGGGTCTTTGGTCTACTGAATATAAAGACTCTTTACAAAGACAGAATATTTAAAAATAGTAGGACATTGGTCAAAAGTTAGGTGAATAAATAGCAATGAGTGTATCTAAAATCAGATTACATTCGTATTCATGTGTATACATGTATGTATATGTATGGATGTAGGTGTGTGCATGTATATATATATATATATACACACACAAACATATATCTGTGTGTATGTGTAAATATATACATGAATTTGGTATAGAAAATAAATGAATTATTACAATTCAATATGGCAATTATAGAGTTGATGTTATGGAAAAATTTAGATACCTAGTTCAAAAATGGAAAGATGGATTCCTTATATGCTGATAAATTCCATCATGATGAAAATTTCTGTGACAAATATTTCAAGGTGGAAGAGATTTTTTATATTTATTTTTTAATAATGAAGTAAAAAAAACAAGTAACCTATAAAGGAAAATATGAGGATATATTAAGTGTTTACAAAGAAATACGAAAATTATGGCAAGTAATATTGTAACTGAAATTAAAATACTATACAGAAAAATATTTTAATGTAAAATAATATATAAACAATATGTACATATAAATGTGTGTATAATATATTTATAACTGACAAATTAAAAAGACAATCCCTTAAAAATATATATAAGATATATGAACAGCCAACGCAGAAGGATGTTGAATAACAAATAAATATTTAAATGTATTCACATACTCATAATTTGCCTGTTAATTATATACATTTGTATATATATCTACTATGTAATGTCATTTTAGGGTGTTTTATTAGAAAAAACTAAAAGATCTGAAAAAAATCAAATGTTCCTGAAGACATACAACAATAAGGAATTTCATTCACTGATAGAATATATATACTATGCAACCATTCTTGAGAACAAATTGGCAATATGTAATAAATTTTCTATTGATTCTCTTGAATTATACTTGGTAAAATCTCTCACATGTATGCAAAGAGACACTTACAAGTATTGATGTGCTGAGAAATATTAGTCAAACAGCTCTTCCGGTATGATACCAACATGAATTTCAGTTATTATTTTTGTTTATATTAACAAGCAAGAAAAAAATGAGACAAGACGTGTGTCAGGGCCTACTCTCATTTGTCAATCAGGTAAGCAACTTCTTTGCTGAATTAGAGAATAGTTTTCAACATTGGAAGAACATTTCTTCACACTGTGTGTCATATAACATAAAGGTGACACAAAACTCAGTTTATTTAATCTGCATTATTAACATTTTCCTTTATGGTCTTAAACCTAAATATGATATAAAAACAGTAAGATGAGTCTTATATGTAGTGTTAGCCAATCTCTATGGGATAAATATACTCACAATGGCCTAATTCAGTCTAGCAATACAACACCAGTGAACAGGGATTTGGGAGAGATCTGTAGTAACAAACCATTACTTAAAGTTTTTACTATATACATACTATAAACGTGAAAAAAATCTACTGGATCACAGCTAATAGCAAAATATAACACAAAAAATTAAGAAGTGATGAGTCTGGGTCATTTATTACCATTGTTTCTAATATAACCATTTAATTGTAAGATTATATAATTCAGTTTTTTAAATCGCTATGTTTAATAATTGTTTGCAAAATTTCTGAAATGTTGAAAACTGACTTTTGGCCTGATCTAGCATACCACGATATGTAAGATTATCACTACAAAGTTTTCTGTGAATGTGAGAGAATGGAAATAAATCATTTAAAAATAATGGGAGATTGGGTGAAAATAAGACAGATACAATAAAGTAATATTATTGATTATCTATCTTGAATAAATTGATCACTTCTGTGCCCAGTTTTTAGTATTGATGTGAATATTGTCACATTAGACTGTACAAAGAATTTGCTCACTGAGGTTGAATATTTTTCAATTATTTTCTTAGAGTAAGGGATAGAAATTAATTAAGTTGTTATACTTAAGTAAAAACCACACTCAAAGTGGGCAACACTGTAACAAATATTATACAGGAGAGAATTCAGTCATTAGCAAATTATATATCCATTTTACTACCTCAAATATTAATAAACCCTAACTTGGACTTCTACTTGTGTCAGAAATCTAGCAGTGATAAATAATAATCTTCAATTAGAAATCACTTCTTAAGTTATGGATCCAGGATTGACTCAAATATTCAGAATTATATGGCACAGTTACCAGATTACGGCATTCCCATGAGTTAAGGTTTTCTAGTACAGTGTAAAGCAAAAACAAATAAAAAAATGAGAATTATAATCCAACCTATGACTTCAGGTATGCAGTTAATGATTGAAAATTAGATCAATAATTTTATTAGTAATTTCCATTTATTTATTTTCAATGGTACCTTCAACTGGAGATCACACTGTAGAATATTTAGATCTTGCAAATTCGAGAATATCTTCTCTAATGCCACATTTTTTGAATTATTATGCAAGTTTGTTATTAGTCATCACCCACTTAAAATGGTTCTGATTTCCACAACTGACGCCAATATCCAATGGATAAATATATACATTATGTAGGTGCAGGGCAAACTTGTATGATGGGATATTTTAAGAAATAGGGTTATAAAGATACCTTTATAGAAATCTTGAGCCATTAGTACATTGCAGGACTGGAGTGACTCCAATAAAACTCTCAATAATTTGAGGTGTTTAGTACCAAATCTAAGAAATCATCATTGATTCTTCTTTCTCTTGCACAATCCACATCCCACCCATCAAGAACTCTTTTTCCATACACCAAAAGCAGGTTCAAATCTAGCCACTTCTTAATATGCCCAATACTGTTCTAGGCATCATCATCTTTTATTTTGGTTTATTTCAAGAGCTTTTCTTACTCTACTTTGTTTTTCTTCTACCACCATCATCCCGTATCTGGGTCCCAGAAATAATTACAACTATTCAAGCATAGTCCATCATAAGCATTATGAAATAATAATAGCTTCTCATCACCTAACCTTGTGTAATTGGTCACTCAGCTGCTATCTGCATACTGCTTTTCATTTCTTCTCATTCTTCTCCAGTAGATCTAGCATAACTGTTTGTTGCCCTTCAAATGCTCCCCACATTTTCTCCCCTTATGCCTATTAAGGGGAGAATGTTCTGAATGAACTGTTCTGAGTGAAATGTTTCCTTCCACAAAATATTTAAGAGCCTGCTGCCTTATCATTCATGTCTCAGCTTAATGTTTAATAACTGTTTGCTTTATAAATGTATCCCGTTGGCTGTACAGACTCAACTGATGAATAACAATTACTTAGTATACATTTTAGTATCCTTATCTTTGCACTGTTCTGACAGAACTGGAGAGATGCTTACAATCCAGAATGGGAGTTTTATTCCAATAGTCATAATTAGGTTATAGAGTTGTAAAATTTAAATGAAAAAACATATAAAATTACAAACAATAATAAGCATCAATAATTATCTTTTTCCTCTTTAAGCCTCTTCTCAGATGCTAAGCAGAAGATGAAATAATGCTCTGGTCATTAGAATTCAGAGACGAGTCTTCAGATTCATATATAAGGTTCAGAATGTGCCCATAATAAATGGGATTAAATAGTTCAAACTTGTGATCATAATGACCAATACTCCTTATTGTACTAGTCCTAAATTAACATGAAGAAGGTGTGAAATGTAAACATTCTTAATTAAATAAATGAAGACACTTAAGATCCTTTGCATACATATTTCTTAAGTAGCATGATTACTGATTAATAATAATCAGTAAATTTGAATAACTTCAAATTTTACATCTCTAAATCTCTGAATGTATTCGTAAATGTGATAAAAATATAAGTGTCATTGGATAGGATTTTGGTTGTGAATGAACTATACAAAAAGCATGAAATCTAAATAAAACAAAAGAGCTATGTCAGCCTGAGATCCATTAAAATGATCTAGTTTTATGAAAGGTGTGTCTCTTTATATGTAATAGAGGTTATCCTGGGTTGCACAAATATTCCTCTCTGTGAAATCACTATGGAAACTGCCACAATAGATTATAAATTCCATGACCCTCTATTATAACACTTTTATTTTGTGTGTAGAGTTTTTTCCTTTTTGTGAATCTTTCAATGCAGCATTATCAGGAAATATTCACATATCCCTATAAACCTATTAAAGAAAATAATTAAAGTAAGTTCAATTTTAGAAGAAGAAAGCCTTTGAACCTTGTGACTGATTAAATTCTGGATAAATTTCTTTCCATTTTGAGTTTTAAGAACACAAGTTATTTTTCTTTGAAATTTAAGAACACAAGTTATTTTTCTTTGAAATTCTGCTCTTTTTGAGAACAACCAATACAATTTTTGTTGTTGGCCAAAGGTGTCATCATTAATGACTGAGTGACAGGGAGTGAGGAGTGCACAGAACAAGGCAACACAGCAGCATTAATAAACACTCTACCCAGGCCATGACTTTCTAATAGAGGATCATTAATTAGTAATATGTATAGATATAAGCAAAGTTTTTCGTATCTTATTTTCTATTAAAAACTTTTAACAAACTATCCAAATGAAGTAGAGAATGCTTGTCTGGACCAATTTTCAAACTTGAAAATCAGATAAATTCAAAAGGAATATTTCTATTCCATGCGTGCTTTATATTCTAAATTGTATGTATAATATATTTCTTAAAATGTCAGTTGGTTTTGAAGCTACTATTGCTCCTTGTCACATTTTCAGTTTTATTTCTCTATGTGTTTTAAATGGGAATTTTTTAAATAAAAATGTGACATTTCTCTACTTTAATATTTTTATAGTTTTATAGTTTATTTGGTCATCTTAAACTCTGACCTGAGTTACTATTTTAAGACTGTATGTTGATAACTTTTTAAATGTAAATCTTTAAGTTGATAATTCAATGTCAGTAACCTGTGATATGTTAAGTAAAGTATCTTTATGAGCCATGATAAATGGAGGAAAATTTGTATCTGACAAATTTTAAAGCCTATTCTCTTAATCATGGCACTCATTATCATACTTTAGACAGACCTTGTTTTCTCCACTGAATTAAAATAATGATCCCTTTTTTCCCTCAAAAGGATATTTTTAATGGAAAAATAATGTTTGGATTGAAAACAAACATAGATCAGTGTGCACGTCCATTGCTAGTGGATTCTGATGTCTGTATTTCAGGAAATATATATAAATTAATATCCAATTTTACAGTATTTCAAGATATAATATCTTGGCAATACATAGTTTTTCAGTTAACTCTATAGCTCAATTGGGGTTCCGAGTGCAATAGAATTTATGTAACACTAATCTATATAGGTTATTGTAAAAGGAGGCCACAAACTTCATCTCAGATTATCTCCCTTTAAGCAGATTGCAACTGTTTTCATGATATTTGAAACCTTCTAAGGGACTACTCCAACTGGGAATTTTATAAATTTTTCTACAAATAATTTTTAAATATTTACTTATTTATTTTGTGAGATAGAGAGGGTGCAAGCAGGAGGAGGGGCAGAGAGAGGGAAGAGAGGATCCCAAGCATATCCTCTTTGTGTTGTCAGTGCAGAGCCCACATGGGGCTGGAAACCAGGAATCGCAAAGATCACCACTCAAGTCAAAATCAAGAGTTGGATGTTTAACCGACTGAGACACCCAGGCTCCCCATAAAAAAAAAAAAAAAAATTATTTATTTTGAGAGAAAGAGAGAGAGTGCAAGAGGGAGGAAAGAGAGAGAGGAAAGAGTCTATATGTCACTTTTTAAAAAACTTGTATTTTATAGAAAAATAATTATCATGCTTGTCAAAATAAGGACTAAATATAAAACTCAGAATAAAATTTGAAACAACATTCAGAAGAGTACATTATCTAAAATTTTATCACTAGTAAGTAGTGGCTTTGTTGGAAGTGACTTTAAATTCAACCTAGCACACTACTGACATGTAGCTAATGCATTTAATGTGTTCTAATGTTCTCAGTAAGAGTGAGTTAATTTCCTACTCTGAATTGGGAATTGGACAATGACAACTAAAGTTTTACAGTAACACCTTTATGGTTATCTTGGTAAATAGGGATGATGTGACTTAATTACAGTTCATTGTTTTTGTCCTGATGTTTAGTAAACAAAAACTTTATTTTAAAAAAATCATTGATACCAAGGTAAAAATAACTGGAAAAAATACGTATTCACATCTTCCTTTGAAAATCCATAAATGAATCCATAAAAGAAAAAGAAACTTATAGTAGACATAAACGTTATACAGCTGTGTGTGTTATAAGAGCATTTTTTAACTAATGCTGTGCCTAGGAAACAGGAAGAATAGCACCTACAGGTACTATTCTGATTGATTTTCGATTGATTTAAATTTCAGCAAAACCTCTGATTTCTGCCTCAAGTGATCCTTGTTTATTTGTTTATTCGTGCTTTATTCTTATTGCCTTATTACCATTGTTTGGTAAACAGTATAATAAATAAAAGTTTGTTGAGTAAATAAACTGCACTCAGTACCTTTTGCAAGTCGTTAAACCCCTATTAAGATTCTCCTACACTCTGCAACTATTAATAACAAGCAACAAATACTTACAATATCACATTATCAACCATTCAAGGAAAGCATCAGTCATATAATGCACATATCTTCAATGAAGGTAAATCGAAATTTTCTTGAAAGGGATTTTAGAGATCATCAGTATGGGCATTCTAGACATCACCATGCTTAGTCATTACCCTAGCAGAGCTGACAATGACTGCCCCATGTTCCAGAAGACCCTGGACTCTGTCCAGAGATGGTTAACCCAGGGGTGGGACCTTGAGACAAAGCAGACTGATTGGATTCCCTGAAATGAGGTTTTGGAAATGCGATAGAAAAGAACTTAATTGTTTGTGAGGAACTAGAAGAGTAGGCTAACCAAGGAGCTAAGGCTGCCAATCTAGGGAAAGAAATGTGACTGATCACCTGAAAGCAAAGCAAATGAATGAGTGGAGCCTGTAGTCTCCAGAGAGGATAAAATGAAACAATGCAAAGAAGCAGAGCATCTAGCCCACTGGGTCCCGCGGCAGAAGAGAGATAGAGGTAATGATTTTTCAGTTCTGATAAAGCCCCACCAATACTTCTGCTTTTAAACTTGAGGAAATTCTTACATGTTTTTTGGATGATCTCCTCCTTTTTCGTATGAATGCATGTATTTTTTTCTCCTTTTAAATAAAGTGAACCAAATTAAAAATACGCTTGTAGAAAAATGCAGTGTGAACAGATTTTTTTCAATAAATTGTATGTGTTAAGTGAAATTGTTTAATTCAAGGTAAGATCTGAATACTGTGAACTCTCCTGAATTCTGCTGTATCAGGCTTTTTCGATGCAGTGCTGAAAACCATGCACTTTTAAAATCTGAGCACATTTGGAATTATTGAGAACATAGCCACCTTTAGTTTGGCAAGAATACAAGGTAAAGGCTTCCTGTGGGAACTTACTCATGGAATGTGCTGTACTAAGTGTCAAAAGATACTGAGATCTGTGAATAAAATGTCATCACCACTACTCTTGCCCTAATTTCTCATATAACCTCAGTAAACAGCCTAAACTCCCACAAAATTGAGTATTTATATATCCTTCTCTGTTTATTGCCCTTCCATCCTCATACAGAAATAAAATTAGAAATAAAAGGTACATTTTAAAATTTCTATTCCTGTTCCTAAGCACTTTAAAAACTTAATACTGTAGGAAGCTAGGATCATGGTTTTATATAAGATATGAAATACTACTGGATTTAAGCAAAATATATTCTATTTTGTCTTACTTAATTTACTTTTCACTGTTTTGACTGTTCATAATACCTCCCTTTGAGGAGTGCCATTCCCCATCTTTGGTCCCCAAGCCAGTAGCAGATCACTAATATGGAAAAGCATAACTCATCTAACTATGCAGAAGACCCCACATCATGCACGAGCACACTGTTGAAATCAGGAATATGTTGCTTTCATTGTCACCATGAGTCAGAGGAAATTGCTTTAAAGCTGTGTTTCCTGATTTAATTACCCCAAATTTTACACTGTTGTGCACAAGGTCTGGAGAACAATGGCACGCATTTATCATCTCCATTTTAAAAGTATTAGGTATCTTGGAAGCATGTGAACCCTCTCACTGAAAAATGCTATGCAAGGTATGGCCCAGGGCAATGATGTACTAATATATAATTATTATGCTGAAATTCATGCTGAAAAAGCAGTACTCTGCTTTGAGGAACTCAGATTTATTCTGTTTTCCAATCTCACAGCCTCTGTTTTTGCATAAGACTTCATCAATTGAAGTGTGCATTTGTACAATACCGTTTTAAACATTTTAGAAATTCCAAAATGGAGGGAAAGCAACTTCACAGGCCCAAGGTCAACCTTTTACTTAGGACAGAACATGGATTTGTAAGTAAGCAGTTGCTAGAGAGGTTCCTGCCAGGAAAGTTACAAATGTGGACTCTAAAACGACCAATGGGAGTCACTGAGGAATATTCAGAAGAATTTACTTTTCAATTATGCTTTCCTTTATAATTTTAACAAAATCTAATCAGAGCTAGGTTATCTTTCTGAGTCCAAGTTTTCTTTGCTTCTGCTTTTTCCTTCTTCTAATTATTTGAAAAGAATACATCTGTTTATTTTAAACAACAACAACAAAAGAAACTTAACAACTATAGTATCTTCCAGGCCAGGACCAGGAGAGGTGGGCATGGGGCATGAAAGGAGTCAATTCAAATTTAAATCTCCAAATTCCCAGGGTCTGGAGTTCCTACAGGTCAGGGCAAATGATTTTTAGCCTTTCCAACTTTTATGGAGGGCCCTGGAAAACATATATATTCATTTCACCAAAGACCAAAACAGCTCTTGATCATGAAATATCCAAAGAAAGATGGGCCAGTATATGCAAGTAACAGGTGCTTCCCCCCACCCTTTTTTTATAGTTTATTGTTAAGTTGGTTTCCATATAACACCCAGTGCTCATCCCAACAAGTGCCCTCCTCCATGCCCATCATCCCCCCTTCCCCTCTTCTCCATCCCCATCAGCCCTCAGTCTGTTCTCAGCATTCAGGAGTCTCTCATGATTTGCCTCCCTCCCTCTTCCTGACTATTTTTCCCCTTCTTCTGCTTCATCTCTGTTAACTTCTTCCTAATCCACCTATACATGCAAACATATGGTATCTTTCCTTCTCTGCCTGACTTATTTCAATCAACATAACACCCTCAAGGTCCATCCATGTTGCTACAAATGGTCAGATTTCATTGTTTCTCATTGCCATGTAGTATTCCATTGTATAGATAAACTACATCTTCTTGATCCATTCATCAGCTAATGAACACTTAGGCTCTTTCCATGTTTTGGCTGTTATTGAGAGTGCTGCTATGAACATTGGGGTACATGTGCCCCTATGCATCTTGTATCCCTTGGGTAAATTCCTAGCAGTGCTATTGCTGGGCATAGAGGAGTTCTATCGTTAATGTTTTGAGGAAACTTCACACTGTTTTCCAGAGGGGCTGCACCAGTTTACATTCCCACCAACAGTGTAGGGGGGTGCCCGTTTCTCCACATTCTAGCCAGCAACTATAGTCAATGGGAAAAAACCGAGAGCTTTCCCCCTGAGATCAGGAACATGACAGGGATGTCCACTCTCACCACTGTTGTTTAACACAGTGCTGAAAGTCCTAGCATCAGCCATCAGACAACAAAAGGAAATAAAAGGCATCAGATTTGGCAAAGATGAAGTCAAACTTTACTTTTCACAGATGACATGATACTCTAAATGGAAAACCCAACAGACTCTACCAGAAGCCTACTAGAACTGATCAATGAATTCAGCAAAGTCACAGGGTACAAAATCAATGTACAGAAATCGATTGTATTTTTAATCACCAACAATGAAGCAACAGAAAGAGAAATCAAGAAAGTGATCCCATTCACAATTGCACAAAAAACCATAAAATACCTAGGAATAAACCTAACCCAAGATGTAAAAGATCTGTATGTTGAAAACTGTAGAAAACTTATGAGGGAAATTGAAGAAGAAACAAAAAAATGGAAAAACATTCCATGCTCATGGATTGGAAGAAAAAATATTGTTAAAATGTCAATACTGCCCAAAACAATCTACACTTTCACTGCAATCCCAATCAAAATTGCACCAGCATTCTTCTCAAAGCTAGAACAAACTCTCCTAAAATAGTTTAGGACCCCAAGGAGCCAAAGTAATATTGAAGAAGAAAACTGAAACGGGAAGCATCACAATCCCAGGCTTTAGCCTTTACTACAAAGCTGTAGTCATCAAGACAGTGTGTATTGGTACAAAAACAGACACATAGACCAATGGAATAGAATAGAGAACCCAGAATTGGACCCTCAAATATATGGCCAACTAATCTTTGACAAAGCGGGAAAGAGTATCCAATGGAAAAAAGACAGCCTCTTTAACAGATGGTGCTGGGAGAACTGGGCAGCAATGTGCAAAAGAATGAAACTAGGTCATTTTCTCACACCATACACAGAAATAAACTCAAAATGGATGAAGGACCTGAATGAGAGACAGGAATCTATCAAAACACTAGAGAAGAAAGCAGGAAACAACCTCCTTGACCTCAGCTGCAGCAATTTCTTACACAACACATCCCCAAAGGCAAGAGAATCATGAGTAAAATAAACTGTTGGGACCTCATCAAGACTAAAAGTTTCTGCACATCATGGGAAACAATCCATAAAACTAATAGGCAACCAACAGAATGGGTAAAGAGAGTTGCAAATGATATATCAGATAAAGGGCTAGTATCCAAAATACATAAGGACCTCACCAAACTCCACACCCAAAAAACAAATAATCCAGTAAAGAAATGGGCAGAAGACATGAACAGACGCTTCTCCAAAGAGGACATACAGATGGCCAACAGACACATGAAATGATGCTCAGCGTCACTCATCAGCAGGTAAATACAGATCAAAACCACACTGAGATACTACCTCATGCTTGTCAGAGGGTCAGAGTGGCTAAAACAAACAAATCAGGCGCTTTCCCTTTGAATCTAACTGATAACAACAGTATTCCAGAAATCTCTGCTATTAATATATATGACTAAAACAAAGACTTCTCTCCTTAAATGTGTGTGTACGAATGGAAGGGAGGTAAAAACACAAATAAGCATACCTGTATATATGTTAGGAAATCATAAATTTTTCTTTGTAGAAATTTTTCATATATAGAGAAAAAGAGGATGAAGAAAAAGAATGTGATGGGTTGGTTTTTAGACAACGTAGCTAGTGAAAACTCTAAGGGGCAATGTGTACAGGAGTGAGGACCAGTGAGTGTCTGAGCTATGCCCATACGAGGAAGAGTGATCTAGAATAAAGATGTTAAAATAAAGGGGGGTCATTCAAGGAAGGTTGTAAACAAATTATTTCCTCTGAACTGTTATAAAATAACCAGTTTTCCAGGTCTAGGAAAAAAACAGGTTTAAGGTCTTGGGCCTTAATGGTAATGGAAACAGCATGGATACAATTATTTTTCCTTCAAAATGAAAAAAAAAAAAGGAATTATTTTCATTATTTTTATTACTTTTTGGATAGCATATGCAATAAAAGAAAGTTTGAATTTGAAGAGGGCATTTGAGTGTAGTCTAATGTTTATCTTTAAATGACTTTTTACTCAGAAAAAAATTTTTAAATGTATCATTTGTCCTTGAATACAAACAATGAAAATGTTTTTAATTTACATGTCAATATGCTGATTTTTTTCTTATTTGTTTGATCTGATATTCCATATGTATTAATTTACTAGAGTTGCTATAACAACGTACCACACACTGAGTGGCTTAAACCATAGAAGTTTATTCACTCAAAGTTCTGGAAGCCAGAAGTTCAAGATGAAGGTGTAACTAGTATTGGTTCCTTCTGAGGACCTCTCTCCTTGGCTCATAGATGGTTGTCTTCTCCCCATGTCTCATATGGGCTTCCCCCTGTGAGTGGCTGTGTCCTGATCCCCTTTCTCTATAAGGACACCATCCTATAACCTCATTTAACCTTAAATATCTCTTTAAAGACCCAAACTCTAAATACAGTCACATTCTGAGGTACTGGGGGTTAGGATTACATCATTTAAATTTGGGAGGGGGCACAATTCAGCCAATAACACCATAGTATTTTTCTCCACAGTGTACTTTCATCTGCAAATTTTAAATTCTTTTAGGTCTGGAAAATATTCTCAAATTATATAATAACATCACCTTCAATATTTCTAATATACAGCTGTATATCTGTATATTATTATATCTGTATGTAATTATCTGTATATTATTATACAGATATTTGTGTATGGATTCTTCCCTGTCCAGTGAAATCTAAACTATTAACAGGAATAGAAAATATCTTGTAATGGTTTTGTGTTATAATAATACGTAGCCCATGAAAGTGTGTGTATGTGTATGTACACACATACATATATATTTATACATACGCATATGTACATATACTTGTATAAATGCTTATAAGCTAAAATAGACAAGAAAAGGGCTAAAGTATTCATATTTCATGAACAGATTGCAAAGTATTGTTATGTTCTCAGGACTGTTATACTTTTCGAAAATTGCATTTTCTCCCAGTAGTTTAGACGGTATATATGAAAGAGATTTTTTATATTAGTGACTTTGTGTTCCACCATTTCATGAAGAAACCAAGCATGATTTCTTTTTAACTATCTTCTATTTAGATGTTGATTTGCTTTACCCAGAAAAACTTCCTTCTAATTAAAACTCTAAAAGAAATCAAAAGGGAAATCATAATCATGGTAAAGAACATGAGAAGAACACTGTTCAAGGTAGGGATCAATTTTAATCACCTATCTCAGTGTCTATTTCTTTGAGTCACAGATCCCTGTGCAAAACTGTCTCTCCCTCTCTCTCTGAACATCATTCACTCACCCCTGTATTTGAGCTTTGTTTACATTGTGTTTTTTATAGGTCAAAACCTGTGCTTTAAAATCATATTATCAGCAAAAAACCATATGTCATACAGTCTTTGAATTATTCTACCTTCCCAGGCTCAGTTATTTTGTCAAAATACTTATAGAATTGTTTCAGAAATAATTATCAAAAATACCTTTAAGCTAAAATGGGAAAAAATAATTATTGTAAAAACATTGAAGATCTATAGCAACATGGAGACAAAATCTCTAGTATGAAGATAAAATACGGGCTATTTATCTCCAGCTTTGCCCAGGTACTATCTGAGAAGGTAGGGTGAGGTTATGGGCAATCAGCAAGAGAAAGTCCCCAATTCTCCTTTCTCTTTCTACTTCATGTTTCTTCAACATTAAACCATGGAAATATCAGAACCCTACAGTGGCTGAATTTCAGAAACTTGGGATGCCTATGAAGTCTCTTATCAGGGGATAAATGAAGGGTCAGCGGGTTCATGCTACACATTTTCAAGGGAAAGAAACCCAAAGATTTTATGCTGCTAAAAATCTATCACTTTTTAATCTGTCACTTTTGGTGTAATTTGGTGAAACCACATGTAATTTGATTTGACTGCAACAGAGTGTAAAATTGCATTTTTCCTTTGTTGTAAAAAAAGTTGTTACATGTTTGAAGGGGATGGGAGTGAGCTGAGGCAGGGAGGAAGAGTGTGGTGTAGGCAGGGAGGGCTATGTTTACCAGATGCAGAGTCCTGTACTCCCTTTATACCACAACTCTCTTATCTACCTACATTCACCCCCATTTCCCTTCTCTTTCCTGCACGATTGAGAGCTGCTGTTCAGTGACCAGAGGTGATAGGACTGTCTAACCACTTATTAATTTACAAGCTAGTCCTCAAATTGTCTTTCATACTTCATCGTGTGCACATGGTCATTATTGTTTCAAAAGTTAACGATGCTATAAAAATATAGCTTAAGAAGGACACTATCTAAATGAAAAAGTCACAAACAACTCTGGAATATTGTAATGTCAGCAGGCTCAGCAACTGAGGACCTGAGAATAGATATTGCATGCATTTTGGTGTTTTATTATATATGGGGTTGTTCTTTTGCAGTTTCCTAGCAGTTATTTCCAAGCCTTGTCTTTCCCTGTGGTGAGATGAGAAACAGTCTGGGTGAGTAATTGTTTTGTTTGGGTCGTTGCAGACCTTCTCTAAGTCAGAAAAATGGATGTGATGACCTCAGGAAATTCCTTCAGGTCTTATTGTCCTAGATATCAAATATATTGCAAGCAGCCAAATCCATAGCAAGAAAAAAATTAGCATTCTAAATATATACATTTTCTATACACACTGTTTTCATGTTGTTTTCTATGAGGAAATACTAGATTATTAGCTAATCTAATTTTCTGATGGCATAAAATTGTTTCTTTTGCTAGTATGCATGTTTCAGATTAATGCATACTACACTGTGGAATTACCAATGATATTTTTTTAATATGGCTAAATGTCATCCTCAATTTTTTTAACCCCAGAGGACAATAAACAGCTACACACTTACCTGATGCTGATCATACTGTTTACACACGGCAGATGCTGATGTAGTTGTAAACTGGAAGGTAAGAATTAAAATGCAACACCACATGTTAAAAATGTTGCTGAGGTTGTCCTGCTAAAATAAAATCTAATATTAATATACCATATGCCACATTCAAATAAAATAAAAGTATGCTTGGATGAAGAAAATTATTTATTTTCCTTATTTCTTATTAAAGAGATTAAGTAATTTTAAAAATATCTTTAATGTTTACTTTTGAGAGAGAGAGACAGAGCGAGAGTGGGAAGGGACACAGAGAGAAGGAGACACAGAATCAGAAGCAGGCTCCAGAAAACTGTCAGCACAGAGCCTTACCCAGAGCTGGAAACCATGAACCGGGAGATCTTAACCTGAGCCAAAGTCAGAGGCTCAACCAACTGAGCCCCCTAGGTGCCCCATAAGTAATTATTTTCAATAATGTTTGCTTGCCCTCTGAGAGTAAAACAATGAATCTAGAACTTTCAACACACATCTATAATGCTTCCCATCTTGTCCAGTTAGAATCCTTTTTCCTGGGTTCTCTGCTTACCATTTTTCTTTCATCTTTATGGAAGCATTCTCCTGCAAAGAAAAAAAATCAGAATGAGTTTATCTTTTAACCTGGGAGCAATAGAAATTAGTGTAGCGGACCTCTCTGTCTCTCTCTCTCTCCCTTTCTCTCCCTCTGTCTCTGTCTCTCTGTGTACTCTCTGTCTTTCTCTTTCACCGAATAAGCTCAAATGGCAAAGGTATTTCTGAAGTACATTCTCCAAAATGTGTGAGTCTTTGTGCAATACTAGGAATTCCTATAACGTGCACTATTAAAATATATGAAATAAGAATGTGTTTTTCAAAAGCCAGAAATACATTTTAAAAGGACCTCTGGATGCAATGACAACAATAGACATTGAAACCCCCTCTAGAGTTTAAACCCTGATTTGACAACAAAACTAAAATGAAACCAACAGAATGAGAAAAGATATTTGTAAATGACATATTGGATAAAGGGCTAGTATCCAAAATCTATAAAAAAACTCACCAAACTCCACACCTGAAAAACAAATAATCCAGTGAAGAAATGGGCAGAAGACATGAACAGACACTTCTCCAAAGAGGACAACCAGATGGCCAACAAACACATGAAACAATCCTCAGCATCACTCATCATCAGGGAAATACAAATCAAAACCACATTGAGATACCACCTCATGCTTCTCAGAGGGTCAGAGTGGCTAAAATGAACAAATCAGGAGACTATAGATGCTGGTAAGGATATGGGGAAATGGGCTATACTTTTCCTACACTGTTGGTGGGAATGTAAACTGGTGCAGCCCCTCTGGAAAACAGTGTGGAAGTTCCCCAAAAAATCAACAATAGAACTCCCCTATGACCCAGCAATAGCACTGCCAGGAATTTACCCAAGGGATCCAGAAGTGCTGATGCATTGGGGCACATATACCCCAGTGTTCATAGCAGCGCAGTCAACAGTAGCCAAATCACGGAAAGAGCCTAAATGTCCATCAACTGAAGAATGGATCAAGAAGATGTGGTTCATCTATACAATGGAATACTACATGGCAATGAGAAAGAATGAAATCTGACCATTTGTAGAAATATGGATGGAACTCAAGGATATTATGCTGAGCGAAATAAGTCAGGCAGAGAAGGACAGATACCATATGTTTTCACTCATACCTGGATCAGGAGAAACAACAGAGGACCATGGCAGGGAGGAGAAGGGGAAAAAATAGTTAAGGAGAGGGAGGGAGGTAAACCATAAGAGACTCTTAAATACTGAGAACAAACTGAGGGTTGATGGGGGTGGGGGAGAGGGGAAAAGAGGTGATGGGCATGAAGGAGGGTGCTTGTTGGGATGAGCACTGGGTATTATATGGAAATCAACTTGACAATAAACTGTAAAAGAAAAAATAAATACTAAAAACATAATAAAATAAAGCCTGATTTGAGCCCTGGTATGTGCAGCAGGTGGGTGCCTGAAGCCCAGTGCAGTGGGGTGGGAGATGGTTAGAAATCAGGTGGAGGATACCGGTTTAAGCTTTTTAGTTGCATTGCACTTTTGCTGGCCTGCCCTGTAAGAAAAGACAGCAGTAACAGCTCAAACTACTCATCTAGGTTGTAAAAACCAGTACAGACAGGCAGTGGCTGTCAGGCACTTTCTCTTCCACTAGAGTTCTTCCAAATATGGAATCCTCAGCATAATTACCTACAAACACTGTCTCCTCCAATTTCTTCCTATTCCTAAAACACGAAGTCGGAACCCTCTGCTGAGAAGTTCCCTTCTCTCTGGGATCTTTGCTCCTCAATAATGTTTGAATTTGGTCTTTTTATGTCTTACAATGGATTTTATTTTTTTATGATTTATCTTTTTTTTAATTATTCTTGGCTATCTATAGTAGGCTAAAAAATAAATAAAATAAAATAAAATAAAATAAATAAACCTCCACATCCAAATCCCAAAACAGTGAATGCGTTACCTTATATGGCAAAAATTACTTTGCACATGTGATTATATTAAGGGTCTTGAGACATCAAGATTACCATGGATTTACAGGTGGACCACTATAGCTGCTAGGGTCTTTATAAGGAGATGGCAATGTGACCACAGAAATAGTGTCTGGACTAATGTAGCCAAAATGAATGCAGCCACCAGGAGCAAGAAGAGGCATGGAATAGAATCTTGGCTCCTGGCTCCAGAAGGAACCAACCTAGCTGATGCCTTGACTTTCAGAAAATCAGAGAAAGTGCTTTTGGACCTCTGCCCTCCAGAACCATAAGAGAATATATCTCTATTGTGGCAATTTGTTACAGCAGCATTTTAAAATTAACATACTATTCTGGGTGGTCTGTATGATTACAGACTAGTAATGACAATTACCAACCACATCAAAGCAAGCACAGGATCTCCATCAGTAGAGTGAGAGGAAGTAGGAGATAACTGCAGAGACCAAAAACTATCAGCAAATACACATGTCAAAAAGGGTAGCTCCCAGTCCTTAGGGAAAGCCTGAGCAAACAAGTCTGAACATGACCAGGGAATTCTGGAGAAATTCTCTAAGGTTTCAGTTTGGTGATAAACACACAAATATAACAGAAACTCAAAGACCAAATGATACCATAATGGTTAAGACCTTGAAAAGAGATCTAGCAAACATATGCTCTCAGAAGGGCGGATGATGTAAATTTATTTGAGCAGTTAATAACACTAGTTAAGGTGGAAATAAAGGATCTCATGAAAGGGTTGGATGTAGAAAACTGACACCAGAAAAGATTTATGAGCAAAACAGAATACCCGTCTAAAAGAGAAAGATACCGAAATGGATCTCCAAGAAGACAAAGCCTAGCCAATTCCAGCCAGACAAAAAATAAACCTAGGATGCAAGAAAAAATCCATCTCTTTAAGAATGGATGCAAGTGAAGATTACTCTAAAATAATATATAATTGTTACAAGAAATTAAAAAAAAATGAAAATAGAGTGAGTAATTTCTAAGGGACAATAAAATGACCAAAAATATTTGAAAGGTTAACTTAAAACTTTATTTAAACACTTTACTTTTTAATTATTTAAAAAAATTAAATATTTTTCTTTAGTGTTTATTTATTTTTGAAAGAGACAGACAGAGTGCCAGAGGGGAGAGGAAGAGAGAGAGGGAGACAGAATCGGAAGCAGGCTTCAGGCTCTGAGCTTTCAGCACAGAGCCTGATATGCGGCTCCAATTCACAGCATGGACTGTGAGATCATGACCTGAGCAGAAGTCAGATTCTTAACTGACTGAGGCACCCAGGTACCCATTTTGTTTTTCTTTTTTTTTTTTTTTAATTTTTATTTGAAAACTTTAAAATAGACAACTTATTTAGAATAAAAATAATATTCAGAAAAAGCAGGATATGAAATGAGTCCTAACAAAATTCAGAAATTGTAAATATATATATTAAAAATACATAATTAATATATAAATAAAATACATAAAAATAAAAAATATATATATACTTATGAAATTGGGTTCCAAAAGACAAAATAAAAAGCAGAAGAGATTTTATTGAAAATTATAATACCGTCCAACCCACCCTACCTCTGCCAACATGTTACTTTTTACTAATTTACTACCCTAGCCTAAATTCTGTTTAGAATTCCTTACTAATCGAAGCTTCCAAAGTTAGGTTTGCTTTCTCCTGTCAATTCTTCATAGATTTATTGTCTCTTTCTCTAAAAAAAAATAAATAAAAACTGACTGCCTTGATCATTTCTTAGGATCTCAATTCCATTATCAGGCCTCTATGCACAGGCAATAAAACTTTGTATGGGTGTGTGTTTTTTTTCCTGTTAATCTGTGTCATATAGATTTAATTCTTAGAATACCTAGAAGAACTTGAGAGTAGAGAAGACTTTTTTCCTCCCCTTCAACAGCAACAATTTATATATTCAATACTTTAAGATCATCAAGAAAGACAACATGAGTCAACCCTCATGTTAAATTCAAGGTTAAGGCCACAGGAAAACAGTTATGGAGATAAACATAATCAGGGACGATTTTTCCCTTGATATTTCCAAGAATATCTACCAGGAAATAAGTTCAACTCACCAAAAAGTGAATCAAAAATGTTTGGCATGATATCTGAGAGTGAAAATGAACATTTTATATACAGAACTAATTTTTTTAAATGTGGATAAACTTGACAAAATAATATATAAAATTTTACCCTGACAATAAAGAAATAATACAATTAAACAAAATATTGGAGAAAGGTAAAGACTAGTAAGTATACTTGAGATTAGAAAGTTCCACCTAAGATAATACCAGAGGATTTATATTGTCATTTAGCCTTGAATAAGAATTCATGGAAATGATAAAATTGTAAAGGAAGTCAGTCTTCATAATTATATATAGTTTGTATATATCATAAATAAGTGGTAATTTAATAGCATTAGAATAAAATACATTGTAATTCTATGTACCTGGAGGATTCTAAGCTGGCCTTTGAAAAGTAGTTCTGCAGCATGAACATAACAATTTGCTTTCACTTATTTGTCCTTATTTATCCTTTCTTGTAAACACTTGAAAGAATGAATAAGTGAAGGGTGCCTCTGAGAAACCTGAAATAAGTAATACAAGTTAGAATTCATGGTTGCCTTTGTTTTTTTCCAGCTTCCATTCTTGACCCTGACATCTTTCCTACTGGCCGGTGAGAAACTGTCCTCCCCCCCCCCCCCCCCCAACACTGGTTTCACCTTTAGTACACTTATTAATGCTGTTCTCTAGTCATGACCCAATCACCGCATTCCTACTTGTGCCCCAGAGAGACTTTCCAACTAACAAAATTACTCTTAAAATGTAATGACAGGACAGCATATCTTGCGCATTTTATGAATCTAGACTTGAGTTGCCCAATAAAGTAACCTTTGCTGCAAGTAACTATTTAAAATTTGATTGAAACTAGAGAAAGCAGGAAACAACCTCCTTGACCTCAACTGCAGCAATTTCTTACTTGACACCTTCCCAAAAGCAAGGGAATCAAGAGAAAAATGAACTATTGGGATCTCATCAAGATTAAAACTTCAGCACGGCAAAGGAAACAATCAATGTTCCCATCCGATGGAATGGGAAAAGATAGTTGCAAATGACATATCAGATAAAGGGTTAGTATCCAAAGTATATAAGGAACTCACCAAACTCCACATCCGAAAAACAAACAGTCCAGTGAAGAAATGGGCAGAAGACAGGGACAGACACTTTTCCAAGGAGGACATCCAGATGGCCAACAGACACATGAAATGATACTCAGTGTCCCTCATCATCAGGGAAATACAAATCAAAACCATACTAAAATACCACCTCACTTCGGTCAGAGTGGCTAAAATGAGCAAATCAGAGGACTCTAGATGCTGGTGAGGATGTGGAGAAACAGACACTCTCCTACACTGTTGGTGGGAATGTAAACTGGTGCAGCCCCTCTGGAAAACAGTGTGGAGGTTCCTCAAAAAATTAACAATAGAACTCCCCTATGACCCCGCAATAGCACTGCTAGGAATTTACCCAAAGGATACAGGAGTGCTGATGCATAGGAGCACATGTACCCCAATGTTCATTGCACCACTCTCAACAATAGCCAAAGCATGGAAAGAGCCTAAGTGTCCATCAACAGACGAATGGATCAAGAAGATGTGGTTATCTATACAATGGAATATTACATGGCAATGAGAAAGAATGAAATCTGGCCATTTGTAGCAACATGGATGGATGTTGAGAGTGTTATGCTGAGCGAAATAAGTCAGGCAGAGGAGAGCTACCATATGTTTGCATGTATAGGAGGATTAGGAGGAACTTAACGGAGGACCGTGGGGGAGAAGAAGGGGGAAAATAGGGGAGGAGAGGGAGGGAGGCAAACCATGAGAGACTCTTGAATGTGAGAACAAACTGAGGACTAATGGGTATGGGGCGGAGGGAGAGGGGGGGTTATGGGCATTGAGGAGGGCACTTGTGGGGATGAGCACTGGGTGTTATATGGAAACCAACTTGACAATAAACTATTTAAAAGTAAATAAATAAATAAATCTCAAAAAAAAATAATTGCAATGCTTCCTAGATGTTTATGGATTCCACTAGTTTCAATAAAGCTGTTTAGCCAAAGGTTAAAAAAATTAAATAAATAAAATAAAATTTGATTGAAATTAAATAACATTAAAATTCAATTCCTCAGTTATACTGGTTACATTTCAAATATTCACTAGCCACTTGTGATGAATAGCTACCATTTTGGGTTTTGGAAAACAGGGATATGGAACATTTCAGTCATCACAGAAGTGTCTGTTGGACAGTGCGGCTCTAGAGTCACAAAAGTCTCTTTGGAAATAAGGATCATGCACTAAAATATATTTGGAAAATACTGTGTATTTCATTATGTTACTAGATACCTATAAGACATATTTTTAAAAAATTTTTGTCGTTTTAAACACAGTGTTTCCCAGATTAAGTGAATTTGATATTTACATTTATTTCTTGTCTGGGTTCAGGAAAAATGCATGTTCCATGGAATACACTTCCAGAGAACATGATAGAGCAATTTAAGAAATTATTCATTTTACTAAGCTCTCGTAAAAGAAACTGACTTGAATTATGCGTGATGAGTTTACTGCATAAAAAAATTTAGCTTTTAAACATAAACTTAACAATTTTTTAAAACCACATTTACCAACATATGGTCTGTACTACATAACCAGACTAATGGAAACTCTGTGCTAAGTTAAAAATTAATTCAAAAACTCAAGGCCTCTTTTTGTTTGTTTTTCATGGGATTTTTTTTTAAAGTTAACATGCTTTAATTTGCACATAAAAGTGAAAGCTTATTGGTTATTAGAGTTACTGAAGTTTGTTTTGGCATGTATTAATATCAACTCATGACTGAAGGTTGTGGTTTAGTATTCTAAAATATGGTCCATAAACAAAGGAATTATTTAAAAAGGTACATAATTGCTAATATGTATGTACATAACAAATATATTAATTCCAACAATTTGGGTGAAAAGAAATTTGTTATCAATACATTATCATTATTGCCTGGAGGTGATTGGGGTGATGCTTTGTTCCTCTTAATCATTAATATTTAACACGTTTGTAGGATTTCTCTTAGCAATTACATTGGCTGGATGGGCATTTGGTTGTGAAAAATTGTCAATTGTTTTGTTATGTTGATCAGTAACTTGTTCTGTCTCGGTTCTCCAATATGATTATGTTCTTGGGCCATCTTAAGTTTGCCACCATAAAAACATAGTTTTCAAACACGTATCTAAAGTTACATCGCTAGTGAATGATGGAATCAGAATGCAGGCATGCTTATTGTGAAATATAGTCTATTCTTCTTTGCTTTATATCTGTGTCAAAACTGGATTTAAGCATTAAAATGATATTATGGTGAATGGATTTTCTTTAGTAGAAAGAAAAGACACACAACTTTTGAAAAAAAACAACGGTAAGGACAGAACCAATGAGAGCAAAGAGAAGTCTTCATGCTGATGGAGAAAGAAGTGTCAACCCCTTCTTGATGAGGTTAGCATTTTAGGAGACACAGTAAGACAGTCTGTAAATGCATATGTAAAACCAGTCCTTTTGTGGATAAACAAAGCCTGTCAGAAATCAGAACATAGTAAATCATAGCTGAAGTTTGCCCTTTCTGGCTGATGTAAGAGTCCTTGTGAATAGCAAAGAGTTTAAAAATAGAAGAAGAGGGGCACCTGGGTGGCTCAGTTGGTTAAATGTCTGACTTCGGCTCAGGTCATGATCTCACTGTGGGTTCAAGCCCCGCGTCAGGCTGTGTGCTGACAGTTAGCTCAGAGCCTGGAGCCTGTTTCAGATTCTGTGTCTCCCTCTCTCTCTGACCCTCCCCCGCTCACGCTGTCTCTCTCTCTCTCAGAAATAAATAAAACATTAAAAAATTTAAAAAATAAAATAAAAATAGAAGAAACAAGAAATATACAGAATATTTTAATCTTTTTTTTCAGAGGGAAAAGTTATCTATGATAAGAACTTTGCCTTCACTATTGCTCTTCATGTACAGAAATGAAGATGGGGTAAAACTAAGCTAAATTGAACATATTCAGTGGAATGTAACCAAGTATAAGACTATGTATAAGAGACACATGCACAAAAAAGAAAAATCCTGAGTGACATTAATCCATGTATTGCTTTTAGGCTTGCCAAAACCCAGAGATTCTCTATTTTTTTCTGGATTTTTTTTCTTACCTTATCAAATTGGTAAAATTGGAGATAATATTTCAGGTTCTTACTAATTCACTAATTTCACTAATCATATTTATTTATACAATCATTTGTGCATGTGACTGTAGGTATGTATATATGAAGGTATGTATGATGTATGTATGATTTGTATGTTTATTTGCTTGTCATTTCTTTTTTTTCCCAAACATCTTTGGCTTTGTCTAGGCATTCAAAGCAATAAGTTGCATTATTTCTACTGAATATTGAGGTAAATCCTGCCAAATTGTTATATTTATTTGACAAAAGTAAATAATTAAATAAATAATGTCAGCTGCCCACCTAATGCTATTGTTTTCCTACTTCTCATTATTAAAGACATTTAATTTATTACATGTTGACACCTACTTTTATGCTGCTTTGAAACTTTATATATACTTTTTCCTATTGCATACTTCTTGTCTCTTTAGTTAACCTTCTGAATTCTCTAATTAGTAGTCACATATTCTACTAACTTTGAAAGCCTAAAATACAAGTAAATGTTTGGCAGTCTTTTTCATAATGAATGTTTATTGAGAACCAATATAATACAAGTGACACAAAGAGTATATGATACACTCACGAATTAGAGGGAATTGATGAATACTTTACAAAACCTGACTCAAATTCTTTGAAAAGATGTTGCCATAGTCAACAGCACTTCAGGTTATATGAACATCTCAGGCAGCAGGGTCACAAGCTGTGCTAATAGTGATGTTTTAGGAGTCCCAGAGCATCATTTTAGAGAAAACCCTTTTTGTAGATTAAATTACAATTTTTACACTTTTTTATTTAAAAAGTTTTAATGTTTATTAATTTTTGAGAGACAGAGAGAGACAGAGGGTGAGCAGGGGAGCGAGAGACAGAATCTGAAGCAGGCTCTAGGCTCTGCGCTGTCAGCACAGACACGATGCGAGGCTCAAACCCACAAACTGTGAGATCATCGCCTGAGCTGAAGTCAGAGTCCTCACTGTCTGAGCCACCCAGGTACCCTTACTTTTTTTTAAAGTTCATTTATTTATCTTGAGAAAGAGAAAAAGAGAGAAAGAGAGAAAGAGAGTGGGAATGGGGGAGACAGAAAGAGAGGGAGAGAGAGAGAATCCCAAGCAGGCTCTTTACTGTCAGCTTAGAGCCTAAAGCTCAACCAACTGAGCCACTCAGGTGATCCTATAATTTTCTACTCTTATACTTGTTTTTACTCTTTTTTTGTGGCTTGGATAACCTATAGCCTTATATTTCTTCCATGAAGGCAGCAGTATTTTGAATAATAAATCTGATGCTTTCTGCTTTCTTCACTGTTTTGTAACAGAACCTGAATAAGTAGACAGCTTCAGAAATGGCTCCTCATGATCACTCTCTCCCTGGTATTTAAGTCATTGTAATGTCTCTCATGAGGTCTAGGTGGCAAAGAACAGAGTGCAGATTTCCTCCTGCAAGCAGCAAGGAGCACAGACCCTCATCCAATAACCCAGAGGAACTGAACCCTACCAACAACGACAAGAATACTTTTGGAAGCAGACCTATCCCTAGCTGAGGGCTAAGATCAATGCACTTCCAGGTGATAACCTTGATTACAGACACTCTGAGTCAGAGGTACCAAGTAGACTGCCACTGGATTCCTAACCCACAGAATTGTGAGAAAAGTTTATTGCTTTAAGTGACTAGATTTCAGAACAATTGTTACATTGCAATAGATAACTAACATAATAGTAGACGTGAAGAATGCAAAAGAATGTCCTTATGTGCAAAGATATAATGATACTAATAATATACATACACTAACCAGTAATGGATACACTTGCTTGCCCCTGGAAGACACAAAAGGGACCATATTTTAAAAGCTTTATTGCAATGCTATTGCTACCACTTCTAGAAAATCTAGTAAAAGTATTTTGAAGACTAAAAGAAATCCTATAGATTATCTATTCCAAAGTTCAATATGGTATGATGCCTTAGTCAAGTCATAGGTCACATATTTTCCCTACTAATCTTTGGCTCTCAGTTCCTTTGCCTTGAATACAACTTTTCATCCTAACACACATACAATCTCTTTTGTGTCAGATTCACTTGCTTTTAGGGGCCGCTGGTTGAAAAATGTGTTAGTGTGCAAAAATACCAAAGATAAAATTCAAGTTCCCATTGAAAGCTTTTTTTTTTAATTTAACATTTCTGTACATGACTCATATACATCTTTAGTGACCTTCAAAGATCCTAAAATTATAGACTCTACCAAATATGAACACATATGGACTATGGCCCTAGATCATTAAATACTAAAAGCATTGGGAAGAATAATGTCCCAAGCACAAGTGTCTTTCTCATTTACTACCATATCTAACTGCTTTAAATCCTGAAATTCATTATAAATGTTGCTTATAAACATTTAACTTCCATTTCAATGATTAATGAATAGCATGTTTACCAGTCATTACCATTTTATACCCTGCATCAAATTCTGGCACAGTCACTTTCTATCAGTCCCATAATTCTGCTTGTTAAGGGTTTGTATTTCAAATTGCTTGAACATTTATTAATTCACATATTTTAACCAGTTTACAGATTAACTCAAATATTAAAATATAAGCAATTCAAGTAGGAGATCAAGAATTACTTGACATTGATTTCATGGAGTGGTTCCAAATTTAGCCTGCACATATTCAATAGCACTATCATTTCCAAATTAGCTTTTTAATAAGTAAAAATTCAGATATTTTTGTCTACTCCTGTGTGTTATTCATATAGCAAAATCGAGGGTGTTTTGCTTTTCATTATTTCAAAAATAATTCCATTCAATCTTTATAAATACTTCCTCCTGAATGTGAAAAACATAATATCAAGATAAAAATAATGGCTGGAAAACATTTCATTTAAAATGTGACACCAGGGGATGCCTGGGTGGCTCAGTAAGTTAAGTGTTTTATTTCGGCTCGGTCATGATCTCATGGTTCCTGAGTTCAGGCCCCATTTGGGCTCTGTGCTGGCAGCATGGGGCCTTCTTGGGATTCTCTCTCTCTGCTCTCTCTCTGCCCCTCCCCTGCTTTCTCATTCTCTCTTTTGAAAAATAAATAAAAATGTGACACCTGTTGTCAAGACCAAATATAGTTTAATGTAGTATTTCTCAATATATCCAATGTATTGAATATAACTACTATTCAGTATATAGATACATTCAAAAGAAAAAAATGATAAAATAAACCTTTGTATCTCCAGATTTACATTTTATGTTACTCTACTAGGATCTCTCATTATAATAAATGTATTTTGAACTGTTAATCAAGTTTTCAATGAAACTGTTAAATGCAAAAGTACATCAGAGTCAAGTGGAAAATTGGTAATAAAAAAGATATTTATAAACAACTTTCTATAGTGTGACATTTATTATCAGTTTCTGAAGGTGAGTGAAAGAGGAGGACATACTTAATTGAGCTTAGGGTTTTTCACAAGAGGACATGCAAAGCAATGTAAAGAAATGGATGTAGCAGTGTTGAATGGGAAGAGTCTGGAAAAAGACATTAAAGTCTTCTATGGTCTCTCTAGGTTATTAGAAGGGAGAATAATCATAGAAAATAATTGAGAATAAATAGGGGCAGAACGGGAAGATAATGAATTAATTAGGGTAAGTAAATATGGGACCTAGTGAGAGCTAGAGGACTGCTGTTAGATATCCAGATGTTTAATTAATTCAGAAGTAGAGCTGTTCAAGATGACGTTAGGATGCAGGATGTAGTCATGGAATGAGATGGAGATGAAAATCACAGGGTTAGAGAAATCAGGGGCCAGTACATGATCCCTTCTGTGAGAAAGGCACTTATTTACTGAAGTTTCTCAGATCACAGTGTTAACAAAGTTGGAGAACATGAACCGGCACCAGATGAATGTGTGGATATGAGCTCCAAACGGGCTATTTTTTCCTGAAAACAAAAATGTCATGTTTAGGAAAAAAGGAAATTGGAGGAATAAAATTTGTGATGCATTACCTTCTTTTGGGGAAGAAAAATGGTGATGTTGCACCATCTGCAACACTTCTCATAAGATATAGCATAATAAGAAATCTTCAGAAACTGCAAAGAGCGTGATTATTTAGCAGAGGGAGGTATATCCAAAGTAAGAGGCAAGAAGAAAATATTCTAGCATGAGGTGAAATATGAAGGAAAATGAGTTTATGTAAAACAGAGAGGAGGCCATGGGGGATGATCAGCAGCAGGATGGAAGCCACTCTGCTGACTCCGGAATACAAGCATAACCACAACGGGTGGAGGAGTGTGCCAAGACAGACACCCAGTGGAATTTCAGTTTGGATGAATGTGATGGATAAGTAGCTAGCATGGTGTGGTGGAAATAACTGGATGCCGTCCCTAAGAGGAACCCAGGTATGAAAATACTTGCACGCCCAACCAACTAAAGACAATGACTGGTTTCAGATTTAAATAACTTTCTCTGTTTGCAATCCAATTATTACCCTGTAGTTGTGTAGTTTGTAGTCATTAGTTTAAAATCAAATAGAATGCTGTTGTGTAGTATGTAGAAATTGTCAGTAGGTCATTTTTTCCTCCCTAAAATATGAGAACAAGTCAAATGAGCCAAAGAATCATAGTATATTTCAAAACCCACCAAAGAGCTGAGGATGTAAGGAAATGTGAATGAACTTCCAGAAAGTGGCTAGCCATTCTTAAGGGACAAAATATTCTCAGTGGCTTTTAGCACTGGCTAATAAAAGCTTGGTGGGAAGGAATCTGCTATTCTGAGAATTGTGGAGAAACTAAGACACATTTTTAGCCAATCTTTAAATGTCACTGGGAGAGCTTGATGGCTAGAACTGAGTCCAAGTCCCAACTCCAGAAAGCGCTCATGCACCCACTATTTTCCAAGGACTAATGTACTGAACTTTTTACCTATGCTTACACATATATGCACACATATATACACACACCACTTACAAGAGGGGTGGGCAGGACAGAGGACCTAGGAGAGATGTCCCCAGGCGCAAGAAGTCTTTCACACAAGTCAATTTAAGGCAAGAGGAAAGAGAGCAATGAGAGAGACATAATGGAGCTCCTGAGGACTCCCAGCATGCAAGGTAACAGTCTTGGAAGGGCAAAAGGAGGAATAGAACTGAGAGGATCTCTCCCAGAAAGAAGGATGTGTGGCAGCCACCCTCTATCACTTATCTTCCAAAGAATAGAGTGGGAGACCCAGCTTTTATCTTTTTTTTAAGTTTATTTATTTTGAGAGAGAGCACAAACAGGGGAGGGGCAGAGAGAGAGGGAGAGAGAGAGAATTCTAAGCAGGCTCTGCACTGTCAGCACAGAGCCTTGTGTGGGGCTTGAATTCAAGAACGCTGAAATCGTGACCAGAACCAAAACTCAAGAGTCAGACTCTTAACTGGCTGAGCCACCCAGGCACCCCTAAGCTTTTATCTTTAATCTAAAAGCTACTTAACTATATTGTTTTGTTTTCAGATATACTGAAATTTTTACCTATGCTTACATATATATATACACATATATAGTAATATATATAAGCACATATATATATGCATATATATGTACATATTTATAAAGAGAGAGTGTGTAAGTGGAGGAGAGGGGCAGAAGGAGAGAGAGAGAATCTTAAGCAGGCTACACGCTAATTGCAGAGCCCAGTGATGTGAAGCTCAATCCCATGACCCTGAGATCATGACCTGATCTGAAATGAGGAGTCCAAAGCTCAACCTACTGAGCCACCCAGACCCCCCTATTTTCTGGATTTCTGTATTATGCTTATTGAAGTAAAACTATATTGTCCGTGTGAACATACTTTTTGCAATAGATTGATAATTGTGACTTCCATAGTAGACTAATATGTAATGACTTTGTTGTACACATTTTATGTTTACTATATAAGAATGTATTTATGATTTTACTGCATAACATTCAACATGTGGTCTAAAATTGTTAATCACATCATTCAAGTCTTCTTTACTTTTGGTTTTAACCTGTCTCATTAATCTAGCAGCTTTTGAAAATGATGTGTGAATATTGTCAAGTGCAATGGTTGGTGAATTGGTTTATTTGTTGGTTTTATCTACTGGAATAAAAACTATCAACCTTCAAAGTGCCTAAAAAAAAGGGCCTGACACAAAGTAGCCTTTAAAAAATGCTTGCTGATTTCAAATGGATATAATTTTACATTATGTATTTTGATTTATACAGTTCAAAATATGTATATTTTCATGATCATTACGAACTTTGATCATTACAAAATAAATGTGTATTAATCAATACACATTTCTCAATGCAAATGATTAATTTATTGCTTAGAATAATCATATGTTGCTTGATTTTGAAATTGTGATTCCTGCTTGCTTTTTGTTCAAAGTGGTGGTACATTAAGGGGGTGGGCCAGGAGATTAGTCTGTCCTGAGTGTAGACAATATGGAGCGCATTGTTTGTAGAGACTTAACAACAATAATATACTGGTTAAAATTCAGTCTGCATTCAATTATCATGATGAGCTGGCAATTATAAACAGTGTCAGTAATAAACTCCTGCTTGCCGGGGGCATGATTCTCATGGCCTCCATCCTTGAAGGCCTGATCTTCTAACACCTGCTTACTTTCAAAATGTCTTTGTTTACTCTGTTTTTCAGCAGAGATGGACCAGATCTTTTTAATGAATTAAGTACCATGTTTACTTATAAAAATTTTCATAGTTCACAATAATACAGCTGGATGAATTGTGAAATGCAACTATAGCATAAAATGAGATGTAGAAGACTAACCAGAAACTACCCAGAAATCTCCATCACAGCTGATAATCATCACCCAGGAGAAAATGCTGATTTGATTTCAATCATCATGAACTAATTTTATCATCTTTTGATATTAGTATGAGAATCTTACTAATATCATATCATATTAGTATGATATTAGTATGGAATTTTACTGTATATACTTTTGTATTGTCTTCTTTCAGATAAAATTATGTTTGTGAAACTCATCCTCAATGATTCATATACTCGTAGGTCATTCATTTCATTGATGTGTAGTACTGTCTCCATAAAGATAATACATGTATCCATAAGACTATAGAAGATAGCTTTGTTGTTTCTAGTTTGCATTTTTATTAATAATATTGCTATGGACATTCTCATATATGCCTTTTGGTATAAATACGCACACTATTTCCCTGGGTATATAATTGCTGAGTCACAGTTCAGTTTTCATAAATACTTCCAGATAGCATTCACACTGATTTCATCACCAGCAAGACCCCAATGCCTGACCTTTACTGCCACCTGCATGTACCCACTGAACTTTGTCCCACAATTTCTTCTATCGAGTTTATCTTTTAACTCAGGCAAAAGACCCAATGGGCAAAGCATCTGGAGATGGAATGGAAACTACCTATTCCCCCACCCCCTCACCCCCAGCAATAACAACTCCCCAGAGGAATAGCTCTGGGAACTCAGACCAACCAGACCAGTTTGAGCTTAACTACCAACTACATCTGCAAAGATAGACCATGGAGTGACAGACAGTTGCCACTACCTCATTATAAAGTTAAAACCTTTGCTCAAGGAGGAGCACAAACTTCATGAACATAATATATAATGTATGCATAGGCATGTTTCCTCAAGATGCATAGGTGACCTTATGCCTATCTCTACATAAGATGACAAAACTCCCCTTTCTGAATATCCACCCTAACCCTAAATGAAAGGAACCTATTCCTCCTTGTTCTGAGAGTCACAGATATGGAAGTTATTCCCCTTGATCTCCTTAATTGCTGCAAGTAAACTTTCCTTCGTGTGACAACTCCACCGGGTGTAGCCTATACCTATAATTCACCAAGGAGCAAATTAACATTAGTGAGGTTACAATTTTATTAATTTAATTAATTTACATTCCTATTAGTTATTTCTGATGAACCCATTTGCCTTATGACATTGGCCTCGTTAGTCGCAAACCTTCTTGTTAATATTTGCTGTATTAGTGGTCCGATATTAGAATTGTAGTTTTAATTTATATTTCTCTGATGATTAATGACATGTAGGACACTTGCGTCTGAAATAAATATTAGTTATGCCTGGAGATGGTCACGTCTCTTCTGCTAATCTTGAATGTGAGTATTGGGAGAATCTCATCAGTGCTTAAACTGGGCTTGAGTTTTATTGTGATGGTTACTTTCAATGGATCAGAAGCTTTCAATTTTACCAGAGTAAACCGATACTGAGAGTAGAGGCTTATATGCTGGAGAGTTTTACTCTAGGTTTCTTATCTACCACAAGCCATGTTTTTTTGTCCTCCTCAGCCTGGAAGAGGGTCTCTCTAGGATTTTACCAGTCCTCCTCCCAGCGACAGACAGCAGTTCATATTACTCAGTGCTGCTAACCAGTTGATGGACACAAGGTATGGGGGATAGCTAAGGCCATCTTCAAAGACAGGCTTGTTACACTGGGTCTCAGGAATGGGGCTTTCTCAGATTTCCTGCCCTCCCCAGTGTTTCTACAGTAAGGCACCACATGTGCCTGGGGGCAAAATGGTTTGTTGCCCTTTCCTCAGTGGTTTAAAGCTTTTGTTCTTTTTTTTTTTTTTTAATGTTCATTTATTTTTGAGAGAACCAGAGTGCAGACAGGGGAGGGACAGAGGGGATGGGGACAGAGGATCTGGAGCAGGCTCCATGCTGACAACAGAAAGCCCAGTGTGGGGCCCGAACTCATGAACCTTGAGATCATGACCTGAGTGGAAGTTGGACACTCAACTGACTGAGCCACCCAGATGTCCCAAAGCTTTTGTTCTGAAAAGAAGAGATTTGGGTAGGGCTTTCTATCTTTCCCCACATGAACAATATCTGCCTTTTAAGTGTGTACTGTGGATGTTTTTCTCACTTCTCCCTCTGTGTCCCCAGTCCTTCTCGTTCAGGCAAGGTGGAGATCTATGCAGAACTTCAAGTACATGTGAACTCTCCTTGGGTCTGAAGTTCGCCAGGTTTTCATTGTACTCCTAGCCCACATTTAGCCTTTAGCACTTTGTTAAGCATTTTAGTGAATTCCTCTTATCCTTTTCTTTGTGTAAAGAGGATTGTATCTCAAATCTTCTTGGAAATACCTCTGTTCCTGATATTTCAGACCATGTTATTCCTACAATATTAACTTTTTGATGAGTTTAGAATTATTAAAAGTTTGTAGATTATCTCACTTCTTCTTATTATTAGGATGAGAGTAACCTTTTGTCCAGTTCTCTACATTGTAATTAGAAGTTGGAAACCTATTCTATTTTCTTAATTTGGAAGAGAAAAATTACTAAGTTAAAATTACAGAAAAATAATATAAGCCCCCAGTTTTAAAATTAAGTACGTTAGAAATACAAATGTATTTTTGGTTTTAATTAATGGGAAAATGGGTCAAAAGAGTTGAACTTAAAAGTGTTTATTGATGATCTCATATACACACTGCCTGATTCTCTAAAAGAACTGAGAGGCACAGAATAATGTTACCTACAAAGCAAAGCAAAGTCCTTTTTTTTTCTTTAAAGTTTATTTATTTTGAGAGAGATGAAGAGAGAGAAAGAATCCCAGGCAGGCTCCATGCTGTGAGCACGGAGCCCAATGCGGGGCTTGAACCCACAAACCGTGAGATTATGACCTGAGCTGAAACCAAGATTTGGACACTTAACTGAGTCACCCAGGTGCCCCCAAAGTCCTTGTTATTGATGAAAAAGACTGAAGTAACTCTCATAAAAGTTTAAATGGCAATTTTTATAAAATTTAATATTTTCTCTATATTCTATTGCATAGCATTGTCATTAAATATACAAAAATAATTAATATGCTCTTGTGTAAATATTTTGCCCTAAATATGTTCCCTACCTTTCCAGTATTTAAGCTAAGTTGTACTATAAAAAGCTTTATGAGGGTTTTTGTAGTCCATCCTTAAGAAGGCTATTCTTGGCCAAGGAAGCATTCTTCTTTGGAATAAATGTAAGAATTTCTAGAGAGCACGTAAGATTTGGAAAAAAATCTGAAAGAAAGAAATAAAGGAAAAGGGAGGAGGGAGGAAGGAAGAAAGGAAGGAAGGAAGAAGAGGGAAGAAATGAAAGAAATGAAAAAAGTAAAGGGAAAAAAGAAAAGAAAGAAAAGAAAAGGAAAGTTAAAGAAAATTAGGAAATTTAGAAAAGGAAAGGGAAAGAAAGAAAAGAAAAAGAAAAGAAAAACAAAAAGAAAAAAGTGTGTACCATAAAGGCAGAGAATAAGAAACCTCTGGGTTATATTGCTATAGTTGGACTTCATGGAAAGTCAGGGATAATACAGAAACAAGCCTCAGGGACTAGCATACAACTGAAATTGTCCACAAAAGCTTAGAAGAGAAGCCATCCCATGCATCCTCAGTCCTCCTCTGCCATTATGTGTAGACTTGTACAATGAACACGGAATCTCATCCTCTTCTATTTGCATCCTTGTCCACATCCTAGCTTTACTTTATTCAAAATTCCTGTGCCGGTCTTATTTTTATTTACTCACAAATCAGTGTTTCACATTGCCCACTAGAACTCTGAGGTTCTGGCATATTTCCATATGTGTTTTTCAAATGTTTTTCCTCCACCAAATGATTAAATTACCTTACTGTATTCAGATATTCAGATCCAGTATACTGGATTCAGATACTGTATACTGATATTCAGATCCAGTCCCGAAAATGTAGAAGTAATATGGCCATCAATGATTATCACACTTCTCATACAGTTTTGTCAAGCCAGAAAAAGAAAGCATGGCTTTATGATAAACAATACACAATAGAATAAAGAACAAAATAAAGAAATAGAAAAAAATATTGAGAAAAATCAAAAGTCTGAGAATCATAGAAATATTAGTGAGCTGTTCTTCATCTTTAGAACACTGTAAGATGTGGCCTCCTCCAAGTAGGGTCACAAAGCCAAAAGCATCAATGAGGTTGAGGTATAATTCCCACTAGATGGCAATTAAAAGTATATGGATAACATTAGAAAAGTGTTGCCAAGAACCCAAGGAGTCAGAAAGATTGAAATCCCCATTAGAGGCAGTCATGACTTCAGCTCACCCGATCTTTCCTCACAGTGCATTACTTAAATCCCAGTTGCTACAGATATTCCCCAAGATGCGAGTTTGTTTGACTCATGTTATCTTTCTCAGTAGGCTTCACTATAAATTCAGGCCAGTCTGCAGATTAAAGGCTCTACTCTCAGCCATTCACCCTCACTCTATTCACCGTGGCCATAGAAAGTGAATTTATGAGCTGAAAGACCATATCTACTGCTGTCTCTTCAGCAAGAGCTTCCTGTGACTTCAGTCTCTTAAAAATGGACGGGAATACATTACATTAGCATTTGCAATAGCACCACAAAGCATCATTCATTTAATAGTTTGTGGATCTTGGAAATGTCTAGGAGTTTGAGCCTCTTTAGATTTGAGAGAAAAACAAATTGAGAACAAAAGAGTAAAAACATTTGCTTTCCATCATATCTTGCTTAGCAGAAATATTAAAAGTAAGCATCTTCTTACTGTGAAATGACAGTTTAGTCTCATTTTGTCTGGTTTTTCTTTATAAGCTTAATGAAAATTTATTTTATACCTGACTGGATAAAATATTTTGGCCCATTATTGATTAACAGGTTAAACATACCAGAATTAAATCTGCTCATTAGATTTCAGTGTGTTAACAGTATCTTTAAACCCTATACTCCTCAGATTATAATACAAAGTCCTTATGACTTATGTTCAATACCCTGACAGACACAAAGTAACAAAGAAAAAATTGTTTAGGACTTGACAAGAAGATACATATGTTTATCTGGCAACACCTTTTAGACTTCTTTTCTGTCTTGTGTATGCTTTTTGTTGTTGTTTTGTTTTTCTTTCCCCTGTCTAAGTGTTCAAGATACTTCCCAATGGGAGAGAGAGGGCAAGATGGCGGAGAAGTAAGGAGCTCTGTACTTGCACTCGCGCCCATACATCACACAGAAAAGATCTGAAGCCATTGGAAACCTTACAAAACCTGAGAGATTGGGAGAAAAAAGACGCAGAATCCACTGAGAGAACCTTCTAACGTTAGTGCGAACTGGGGAAGATAAAATCGGGCCGGGATCGGAGACTCCAGGGTGGGAGGCGATCCCCCTCTACCCTCAATGGGGAGTGAGAGGGGAAAAGGAGAGAGTCCGAAACAGAAGAACCTCCGCTCGGGGGAGAAAAACCTCCGCTCGGTGCATAGAAAGACCTAGAAAGACCGTACTTGCCAAATACCTGCACACCAGGTCCCCTCACGCCAACTGGTCCCGGAGGGCTGAGCACACAAACTGCTTCTTTGAGCTGCTCATGGCGGCTGGACTTCAGAGTGGTGGCGCGCCTGCCGCCATTGTAGCTCCCGGGCGGATGGAGCCCCTGAAAGAGCCGCGTGGACACCGGGCATCCACGCTCCTGGCTGGCTGGGACTCGAGAGGGAAGGCAAAGAGCTAAACACTGGGAAATTAGCCTGTGAGTTCGTGTTTCGGGTGACGAGCCATAGAGGGACCCGCTTTTCCTCACTCCAGCGGGCTCGGGCTCAGCGCATCCGGCGGGCAAGCCCCCGCCCATGCGCACCAGCCTGACCCAGAGAAGGAAGCAGCGATTCTGACTCCGCCCCCAGAGCTCGGCAGGGGGCCTGGACTGCCCCGAGGGGGTTGCCTGGGAAGCTGTGTCTAAGGCAACTTCAGCGGGGCTCGCGGACGGGGATTTGGAGATTGGAACTGGCCTGGGTTGAAGAGTGCAACCAACTTCGGCTGCGCCCCCGGTACAGGGAGTTTACACGCCCAAAAGCGAGGTGCAGCGCTTGGTTCGAGAAGGGACTGGAGCACCGTCACTCTCCTCCCCACAACCGCCAAGGCAGAGCTCCCGCCTGAGGCATTGGATCCCGCCACGCCCATCCCTGCCTGAGAGCTGCCCTCCTCCCTTTTTTTTTTCTTTTTTTTTTGTTTTTTTTCCCTTTTTTCTCTTTTTTTCCCCCTTTTTTTTCCTCTTTCTTTTTTTCTTCTTCTTTCTCTTTTCTCTCTTTTTTCCCCAGAACACTGACCTGATTAACTCTGGTCCCCAGCTTGCTTAAACAATCACAACGAGTCCATTCTGTAAATGTAAATTCTAAACCTACTGACATTTTCAGCTCTTTCTCTCGGGAGTAATTAGACTACATATTTCTCTGGATAATTCCAGCATCCTTTTCTCACCTATCCAACCATATTCTACCCTTTACCTCTTTGAAAAAAGCTTCTTATCCCTTCTGCCTGTTCATTCTATTTCCAACTTTGTCTCATCCCCGCCCTGTCTTCTCTCTCTTTCTCTATGCTCTTCAACCAGCACTGCATACACACGGCTATTTAACTGTAGCTAGGAAATCCAGGTATATGCTTTAAACCGTTCTTTGTCAAAAGACATAGGGTAGCAGAATGGATAAAAAAACAAAATCCATCTATATGCTGTCTACAAGAAACTCATTTTAGACTGGAAGATACCTTCAGATTAAAAGTAAGGGGATGGAGAAATATATATCATGCTACAGAAAATCAAAAGAAAGCCAGAGTAGCAATACTTATATCAGACAAAGTGGACTTTAAATTAAAGACAATAACAAGAGATGAAGAAGGGCACTACATAATAATTACAGGGTCCATCCATCAGGAAGAACTAACAGTCATACATGTCTACGCACCGAATATGGGAGCACCTAAATATCTAAAACAATTAATCACAAACAGAAACAAGCTTACAGATAAGAATGTGCTAAGAGCAGGGGACTTTAAGACTCCGCTTACAGCAATGCATAGGTCAACCAGACAGAAAATCACTAATGAAATAATGGACTTGAAAGACACATTGGACCAGATGGATCTGACGGATATATTTAGAACTTTACATCCTGAGGCCACGGAATTTACTTTCTTCTCAAGTGCGCATGGCACATTCTCCAAGATAGATCACATACTGGGACATAAAGCAGCCCTCAATAAATATAAAAGAATAGAGATCATACCATGCACACTGTCAAATCACAATGCTTTGAAACTTGAAATCAATTACAGGAAGAAGTCTGGAAAACCTCCAAAAACATAGAGGTTAAAGAACACCCTTCTAAAGAATGAATGGGCCAATCAGGCAATTAGAGATGAAATTGAAAAATATATGGAAACAAATGAAAATGAAAACACAACAATTCAAAATCTATGGGATGCGGCCAAGGCAGTCCTAAGAGGAAAGTACATTGCTCTCCAGGCCTATTTCAAGAGATTAGAAAAAGCGCAAGTCCAAAATCTAACAGCTCACCTAAAGGAACTAGAGGCAGAGCAACAAGAACGCCAAAAACCCAGTAGAAGAAGAGAAACAGTAAAAATTAGAGCAGAAATAAACAACATAGAGACCAAAGAAACAATTGAACAGATCAATGAAACCAAGAGTTGGTTTTTTGAAAAAGTAAACAAAATTGACAAATCTCTAGCCAGGCTTATCAAGAAGAAAAGAGAGAGCACCCAAATAGACAAAATTATGAATGAAAATGGACTTATTACAACCAACCCCTCAGAAATACAAGCAATTATCAGGGAATACTATGAAAAATTATATGCCAACAAATTGGACATCTTAGAAGAAATGGACAAATTCCTAAACACACACTCACTACCAAAATTCACACGGGAAGAAATAGAAAACCTGAACAGACCCATAACGAGTGAAGAAATCGAATCAGTGATCAAAAATCTCCCAAAAAATAAGAGCCCTGGACCTGATGGTTTCCCTGGGGAATTCTACCAGACATTTAAAACAGAATTAATCCCAATTCTTCTCAAGCTATTTCAAAAAATAGAAAGCGAAGGAAAACTCCCGGACTCATTTTATGAAGCTAGCATTACTCTGATTCCCAAGCCAGACAGAGATCCAGCAAAAAAAGAGAACTACAGGCCAATATCCTTGATGAATACGGATGCAACAATTCTCAACAATATCCTTGCAAATCGAATCCAGCAGCATATAAAAATAATCATCCACCAAAATCAAGTGGGATTCATTCCTGGGTTACAGGGCTGGTTCAACATTCGCAAATCAATCAATGTGATACATCATATCAATAAAAGATAAAAACCATATGATCCTGTCAATAGATGCAGAAAAAGCTTTTGACAAAATACAGCATCTCTTCTTAATAAAGACTCTAGAGAAAGTTGGGATATAAGGAACCTACTTAAACATCATCAAAGCCATCTATGAGAAGCCTTCAGCTAACATCATCCTCAACGGGGAAAAACTGAGACCTTTCCCCCTGAGATCAGGAACACGACAGGGATGTCCACTCTCACCACTGTTGTTTAACATAGTGCTGGAAGTCCTAGCATCAGCCATCAGACAACAAAAGGAAATAAAAGGCATCAGAATTGGCAAAGAGGAAGTCAAACTTTCCCTCTTCGCAGATGACATGATACTCTACATCGAAAACCCGACAGACTCCACCAGAAGCCTACTAGAACTGATTCAAGAATTCAGCCAAGTTGCAGGGTACAAAATCAACGTACAGAAATCGGTTGCATTTTTATACACCAACAATGAAGCAACAGAAAGAGAAATCAAGAAGCTGATCCCATTCACAATTGTACAAAAAACCATAAAATACCTCGGAATAAACCTAACCAAGGATACAAGAGATCTGTATGATGAAAACTATAGAAAACTTATGAAGGAAATTGAAGAAGAAACAAAGAAATGGAAAAACATTCCATGCTCATGAATCGGAAGAATAAATATAGTTAAGATGTCATTACTACCTAAAGCACTCTACACATTCAATGCAATTCCAATCAAAATTGCACCAGCATACTTCTCAAAACTAGAATAAACTATCCTAAAATTTGTATGGAACCACAAAAGACCCCGAATAGACAAAGTAATACTGAAAAATAAAACCAAAACGGGAGGGATCACCATCCCAGACTTTAGCCTCTACTACAAAGCTGTCATCATCAAGACAGTATGGTATTGGCACAAAAACAGACCCATTGACCAATGCAACAGAATTGAGAACTCAGAAGTGGACCCAAAAGTATACAGCCAACTGATCTTTGACAAAGCAGGAAAGAATATCCAATGGAAAAAAGACAGCCTTTTTAACAGATGGTGTTGTGAGAATTGGACAGCAACATGCAGAAGAATGAAACTGGATCATTTTCTCACACCATGCACAAAATTCAATTCAAAATGGATAAAGGACCTGAATGTGAGACAGGAAACTATCAACACCCTAGAGGAGAAAGCAGGAAACAACCTCCTTGACCTCCACCGCAGCAACTTCTTACTTGACACATCCCCAAAAGCAAGGCTATCAAGAGCAAAAATAAACTGTTGGGACCTCATCAAGATTAAAAGCTTCTGCACAGCCAAGGAAACAACCCAGAAAAGTAATAGGCAACCAACGGAATGGGAAAAGATAGTTGCAAATGACATATCAGATAAAGGGTTGATATCCAGAATCTATAAGGAATTCACCAAACTACACGCCCGAAAAACAAACAACCCAGTGAAGAAATGGGCAGAAGATATGAACAGACACTTCTCCAAAGAGGACATCCAGATGGCCAACAGACACATGAAACGATGCTCAGCATCCCTCCTCATCAGGGAAATACAAATCAAAACCACACTGAGATACCACCTCACGCCAGTCAGAGTGGCTAAAATGAGCAAATCAGAGAACACGAGATGCTGGCGAGGATGTGGAGAAACGGGCACCCTCCTACACTGTTGGTGGGAATGCAAACTGGTACAGCCCCTCTGGAAAACAGTGTGGATGTTCCTCAAAAAACTAACAATAGAACTCCCCTATGACCCAGCAATAGCACTGCTAGGAATTTACCCAAGGGATACAGAAATGCTGATGCATAGGGGCACATGTACCCCAATGTTCATAGCAGCACTCTCCACAATAGCTAAAACATGGAAAGAGCCTAAGTGTCCATCAACAGACGAATGGATCAAGAAGATGTGGTTTATCTATACCATGGAATACTACATGACAATGAGAAAGAATGAAATCTGGCCATGTGTAGCAACATGGATGGATGTTGAGAGTGTTATGCTGAGCGAAATAAGTCAGGCAGAGAAGGACAAATATCATATGTTTGCACGTATAGGAGGATTAGGAGGAACTTGACGGAGGAACAAGGGGGAGAAGAAGGGTGGAAATGGTGGGGGAAAGGGAGAGAGGCAAACCATGAGAGACTCTTGAATGCTGACAAAAACTGAGGACTGATGGATATGGGGGGGAGGGGGTATGGGCATGGAGGAGGACACTTGTGGGGATGAGCACTGAGTGTTATGTGGAAACTAATTTGACAATAAACTATTTGTAAAAAAAAAAAATTCCCATCGTAAAAAAAAAAAAGATACTTCCCAATGGTCTATAACTATGGTCATCAGTTTTTATTGTTCTGTATGTTCCATTGTGGTTATACCACAATTTATTCATTTATTTTAATGTTGGCAAATATTTAGGTTGCATCCAATTTCTGGAAATTTAAAATGATAATCCTATGAATATTCCCATGCATGTTTCCTTGATTAGATATGCACTTATTTTTCTAGGGTCTACAGTAGCAAGTAGGATGGCTAAATTGTGTTTTGTCTGATTTGCATGACATCCAGCAGTGTATGTGAATCCTCACAGCTCCAGATCCTCACTGATACTGACACTGGCAGACTGTGTTAGCCAGCCAATCTGTGATGCAGGAACATCATAGGGTGGCTTTTATTTGCTTTTACCTGGTTACTAAAGACACTGAGTGCCTTTTCATTGTCCATTTGGAGTCTATCTTTCATGAAGTTCCCATTTATTCATTTGCCTTTTTAAATTTAGTTTATCTCATTGATTTGTGAAGTTCTTTATTATATTCCATATATTCACCATTCTTTAGATTACCTTTTCACAACATTAAAATTTTTTTAATGTTTATTTAGTTTTGAGAGTTAGAGAGAGAAAGAGAGAGAGAGAGAGAGAGAGTGTGAGTGAGGAGGGGCAGAGAGAGAAGGAGACACAGAATTCAAAGCAAGACCCAGGCTCTGAGTTGTCAGCTCAGAGCCCAATATGGGGCTCAAAGTCATGAACTGAGATCATCACCTGAGCCAAAGCTGAATGAGTAATGGACTGAGCCACCCAGCAGCCCATCACAAATTTTATGAGTTCTTAATTTTAACATATATACAACACATCAATGTTTTCCTTGAATTAGCTCCTTTGTGTTTTGTCCTAGAAATCATTCTCTTCATCAAGGTCATGAAGGTCATCTCCTACATAATCTTTTAAAGGTTTTATATATTTGACTTTCACTGTTAGGTATTCAATTTACTGGCACTGACTCCCTTCTAGTTGTGTAATGCAGAGGTACAATTTCATTCTTTTCCTTATATGGATAAACAGATTTCCTACTACCAAGTATTAAAAATCCTGTCCTCCCATGGGGTGTCTAGGTGGCTCAGTCAGCTGAGTGTTCAACTTGAGCTTAGGTCATGATCTCACAGTTTGTGATCTGAGCCCCACATTGGGCTCTGTGCTAATAGCTCAGAGTCTAGAGCCTGTGTCTCCCTCTCTCCCTGTCCCTCTCCTGCTCACACTGTCTCTCTGTCTGTCTCTCTCTCTCAAAAATAAATGAAAAAATTAAAAAAAAATTTAAAAAAATCCTGTCCTCCCACTATCTGGAAAGTCACAATGTACACATCAAGCTTCTGCATGTCTATTCTTGGACTTGCTCTTCTGTCCATTTGTTATGTTGTCAGCTCCTGCAATATACCATTCTTTTTCTATAAGTCTTTATATCTGACAATACATGTCTTCTCCCATGTTTTCCTTCTTCAGTGGCATTTTAACCATAATTTGACAGGTGATTTCCATATAAATTTTAGAATCAGGAAATAAAAACTATTTGTTACTTTTATTTTAAAATAAAGTATATCAGGGCTCCTGAGTTGATCAGTTGGTTAAGCATCCAAATCTTGATTGTGACTAAGGTCATGATCTCATGGTTCGTAAGTCCAAGCCCCACATCACGCTCTTCTCTAGCAATGTGGAGCCTGCTTGAGATTCTTTCTCTGCCTGTCCCTACCCTACTCATACTCTCTGTCTCGAAAGAAATAAATACACTTAAAAATAAAGTAAAATAAGGCATATATATGTGTATTAATGTATATTCAGCCATCCTATGAATGACTTGCTAATCTAACAATTATTATTATTAATTTCATTGTTTTGGATGTTGTATCCATGATATCATACAACCTATGATTATTAACAGTTTTCATTTTTTCTTTCCTAATTATGGAATTTTTTTCTCACTGAGATTTTGGGTTTATCTATTACAAGATGTGGCTTTCTTAGCTAATAGAACACATGATGCATATTCATCTATTTAAATTTTAGAGGTCACATAGAATATTTGGCTGAATGTTTGTTTTAACTCATGAATTAAGTAAGGATAAGAAAAAGTTTAGTTGCTGTCTTGGCTGTTGTTCACAAAGTTGTGTGAACGCTGCTGATGATCCAGCAGATCCAAAAGAGGATTGATGTCTCTCTGTTGGATCAGGATTCTGGTCAGAGCACACAGAAATCTTCAATCAGAGAAGCACATCACAAACCACTAGCTTATGAAAGAAAGCTATGCTAAGAACCATTCTTCTTGTGAAAAATAGCTTCCTATACTTGTGCAGCAGGACTCTTCAAGTTAGAAATGGTATAAATGAGGGAGGCCTGAGTATATGTCCTAAACCGACTAATATTTTGTACACATCTATGGACTCACAGAGAGATCAGAATGAGTGGTCAACTCAAGAAATCAAATTCAAGTCTGATTTACAGTTTGTTTTGTCTCATTGATTGACTCCTGCTACAAGTGAAATGCTACTTCGTTTTACCTACACAGTCAAGGATGGACCTGAAGGCTAGTGGAAAACATCAATCCCTCATGTGGACAGGACTTTGAATAGTATGTCTAGAAGTACACTTTTCCTAAGGAAAAAAAAAGTACCAGAGGTACAAATCTGCAATGATTTATGAACAATGGCTAACCACATGGCAAGAAGTTAAGAGCAATTAAAAAAATTATTGTATTACTCATAAAGGAATTTGGGAAGAATTATAGGTATAGAAATTTCAGAATGAGAATCAAGTATATCTGTTTCCTATGTGAATGCTGACTACAGAGGGGACACTCAATAATCAGAGGGACAAGCCAACCCATCCTGGTCAGCTTCTTTCACTAATTACCATAAAACCTGATCAATAGGCTCACAAAGCAATTAGGATAGAGATCATCCCGGTACCAAATAACAGGACTTCACCTCACTGAGGCTAAATTAACCACTGCCACTGATGAGGCTCAGTCTCATAACTGCAGGAAACACTGTCATTACCTGATACAACACCTGATACAACTCCATTTCCTTAGAAGATTGGGAAATCACCTAGTGAAATTTTGATTGTCTGACCCCCTTCTTTGCTAAGTAAGCAATTTTTTTCACCTGATAAAAGTTATGCTGGATATGGATGTTACATCTCTGGGCACAAAACACTTCTCTAAATTGTAGATTTTCTAATTCGGTGTTATGACATGCACAATATTGCTTTTGAATTAACAATTTACTTTACAATAATAACAACAAATTTAATATCATTGATGGAGTGGCTCATGTCTAAGGAGTGTGTTTGTCTTATCAGTTATCTCAGCTAAAATAAACTTGTTTTCATGCAAAGTTGAAGTGACCATTTGAAGAGTTAAAATAAGCTGTAAGTATACTGTCCTATAGGATATGATATATGCAAGCATCTATTTGTATATATTGGAATAAGCAATTATGGTGGATATGAATATGCCTTCCCTGGGCAATATTTGGTATTGTTTCTACCATGGCCACAGCACACTGCTCTGGTGTTCAACAACTATAAGAGGTATTTCCTAATAATTTACTAGTAAGTTTTTGTTTTCAGTCACCCAAAGTCTGCTCTTCTGGTTTAGAAATTTAGTCCACTCAGACAACAAAATATTGTTTCCATACAGTCATCATACCACTTTAGAGCCCTATACCATTAAATCAACAAGAAGAGATGCTTATTATACTGAGATGCTTAATTCTGGCCATCAAGAAGAAGTAGGTAGGCAGGAGTGTGTTTTGAAAACAGAGGATGCTCAAGTAAATTGCCCAACTCCTTCATAACCTGTAATAATAGAAAGAGCAGAAACACTCATTTGTACTCAAAACTTGTACCAAGCAATAAAAGTTGAAGTGCTGAGATGCTGACTGAAGGAAAAGCAACATGGAATATGTGGTGAAAGAAGAAGAAGAATATAAATACTAAGTATAGCCCTGTGAACTGAAATGTAGATTTTGATAACCACATTCTCTCTTCCTTCCAAATACCTATATAATTATAATAGAGTTACATTTCCCTATGAATTTCCTAACACAGTGACTATGAATATTTTCTCCTTTGCCTTATTATGGATGTAGGCTTTGCTCTTCCTTTTCCCTAATACTTTATATATGGTGTATTTTTTTGATAGTTGACTTAGAAATTGGCTTTCTGTTTATAGAAAATCAAGGCAGAATTTTACCAAATAAGCAGAGAATGGATATCACTTTGAGATGGATATCATGACTGATGGTGTACTGGGAATCCTCTTTGGCTTTGTCTTACAGTGAAGACAGACATTCATTATGTATAGAAAGCTATGAGTGGAATTTGAGTAGGCAAAATGATGGAGTATGATGGAAATATTGATTGATACTCACAACCTTGCTTTTGCCTTGTATTTCTAAATACTAGAAAGCTAAACATTGCATTTTTTAGAATGTTAAAATTTTTTTAACATTGTTTAATGTTAAAACAATATTAACAATGTTTAAGCTCCATTAAAGCTAGAGTTCTGAATGTACATTAGGTATTACATTTATAAGTTGGAAGTCAGGCAGATCCATATTTCTGGAGTATTATAGGCAGATAAGTTTGCCTTGAAAACAATGAGTGTTAACAGAAACTGGACTCCTTGTCCTAAAGTCCGATTACCTGCTTCATGTTCGAAAAAAAATGATGAACATGGCAGTACTCTTAAAAGAAACAGAAACTGTTTCCTAAACTCTGGGGGACAGAAGCAGTGTCCTGGCTTCTTGATCTTAGCTGTAGTGGTGTGAAATTAAAGCCCAAACTTACTGGTAGCTGTGTGACTTTAACTGCACCATTTCAGCCAAAAATTGTGTAAGCACCTTCTTGGTCTTTCTGTCTTGCACAGAATCTTGACTAATATATTGATTTTGTTTATTACCACTATAGTCTTGTCATGTAAAACATGTACACTCATACACAAACATATGTTCAGAACTTATTTAGAAATAAATAAATAAATAAATAAATAAATAAATAAATAAAGTGAGTTTTCTTTCTTTTAATTTGTCCTGGAACATTTTTTTTAAAAAAATATGTTGCTTCTAATATAAGCTTCCTAATAGTAGGCAAAAAGGTGAGCTCATGGTGTAACTAAAAAACAACAATGGCATCCATTTCTGGCCAAGATGCAGTAATGGGGCAAAATTTACTGACTTGTTCTCAAATGAGTAAAAGATTGGGCAAATATATGAAACTGTGACTCAATACATTGGACACCAGCAATGAAGAAGAGTGATTGCTGAGAAAATGGGAAACAAAATAAATCCTATTATTTCCCTGGTTTACTGCCTGAGGACATTTTCAGGCTGTGGCTCAAGGTTCAGACAACAGGAACTCATGCAGAGCCAGAAAGTCTTCCTGACTTGATAAGATAGAGAAAGAAACCCATGGGGCAAGCTATGGCGGCCAGAACTGCAGGAACATACATCAGATAAAAAATTGCTGCACAGGAGGAGAACCCCAGACATCTTCAGGGAATCCCTTAAAGAATTCAGTTCAGTATCGATCAGTTCGTGCCTGGGAGGAAACTGCCCAAGGGTGTGGAAAGGGTGACAGAAAGTATTAAAGCAAAACAATCTCTGGGTCTCACAAAGTGCCAGAAAATTGCCTGCTATCGCCCACCACACTGGAAATCTCATCATTCTGAAGTTCTTGACTAGGTAGAGGAGAGAAATTGACCCTAGACTAACTGCCTCTCTGTTCTGATTTCCACAGCAAGAGAACAAGATTTAAAACGACCATCCCATTTTCAAGATTTAATGACATCCCTGAAGGAGGCTCAAGTACCCTTGAGGGATAAAAAAAATTATCCATTACACAAGTAGGAAAAAGTCACATTGTCTAGTGTCAGACACACTGTCTAGAGTCATGCAAAAGTGAGAGAAAATATGATTTGTGAAGAGAAAAAAGCAATCATTAGGGAATAGTAAATTAAAAACACAATTAGTTATTATTAGAGCTATTAACATGTGAAAAATTAAGATGGCTAACCATTCCAAATACTGGCAAGGATGTGTAGAACTAGAAATCTTCTGTACCAGTGGTCAGAATATAAAATGTAGCAAACACTTGGAAAATTAGTTTGTTGGTTTCTTTTTTTAAAGATTCTTTTTGTTTGTTTGTTTAGTTATTTATTATGGAGAACAAACTGACGGTTGATAGAGGGAGGGTGGGGAAGAGGGGAAAATGGGTGATAGGCATTGAGGGCACTTGTTGGGATAAGCAGTGAGTGTTGTATGTAAGTGACAAATCACGGGAATCTATTCCCAAAGCCAAGAGCACACTGTGTACACTGTATGTTAGCTAACTTGACAAGAAATTATATTTTTAAAAAAGCTTATTTATTTTGAGACAGAGAGAAAGCACAAGTGGAGGAGGGTCAGAGAGAGGAGAAAAAGTGAAACCCAAGCAGGTTCCGCACTGCCAGTGCAGAGTCCAACATGGGACTCGAATCCATGAACTGTGAGATCATGACCTGAGCAGAACTCGGGCTCTCAACTGGCTGAGCCACCCAGGTGTCCCAGCTTGTCAGTTTCTTAAAAATTTAAGCAGATGCCTGTCATTTGAGCCAGCCATGAACCTCAAAATAGTTATGTTGAATTAAATAATTTTTCTGAGTGAAAATAGCCAGATAAAAGGAAGCACATATTGTATGATTTCATTTTTAGAATCATTCTAGAAAATGCAAATTTTCTATAGTAACAGAAAGTAGATCAGTGGCTTTCTGGGGAGGGAAAGGGGTCACGGAGGGATAAGAAGCAGAAATTACAAAGAAATACATGGCAACTGTTGGGAGTGGGATATTTTCTTTATCTTGATTTTGGTGATGGTTTCATGGGTATATATAAATATATCCAAACATCAAATTGTACACTTTCCATACATAATTCATTATGTTAGTTATACTTCAGTAAAGATGCATTTAAAAATAAACTTAAACCTTCACTGACTTAAGATAACAAAATGTGTGTATATGTGTGTGTGTGTGTGTGTGTGTGTGTGTGTGTGTAGTACAGGCTACATACATACCTATTGCTTGTCCACAGGAAATAAAACAAAGCAGAGTAATGCAACTGCACATGTGAGTATTCATGAAAACATTTACGACGGTGCTGAAATCAAAGGTAACATGTCAGTATGGGTCATGGAACACTCAAGGATTCCAGCCCACTGAGCTTTCACCATATATAATGTTTCATATGACCATAGTAAAGAGAAAATAATGTGGCAAATAAGATATTTTTGTCATATTTCATTGGCTGAAATAAGTCATGGGCCAGAGCTAGCCTCAAATAGGAAGAGAAATTAAATTAAGTGCTTGTGAAGACCATTAACAGCTAGGTACTAGAATCTATCAAATACCAAATTCGCTTTCTATTTGCTTATAAAATGCACTCAGGCTTTTTGCAGGGGAAATAACTCAATAATTCACACAGTCATCTCATCAAGATCAAGGTCCAATCATTTTTGGTAATGCATTGTAATTTCTTCACCATGATGTAACACAAGGTAATTTTATATTCTGGATGTAATGTCTCTTTATCTGTAGATTGCACAAATAAAAAGAAAAGTTATCTACCCTCTGACACATCCTCTGTACTGGTGGAGGTTGTGCAACATAATTCCAGACATATCAGTTGTTGGTCCATAGAAATATTGTAATCCTTTTGGATATAGAATGTTCTTTGATGGGTGCAAGACCTGACATTAAGGTTCAAAATTATGTGCTGTTATAACCTCAGAGACTTGAAGGGCCACAAATGGCCTAAACACATGTTCCCCTCCCTAACTTTACTCCAATGAATAAGGTCCTATAGTCAAACAAAGTGCCTACATTTTTCCCTGCCAGCATCAAACATTATTCAAACAGGATAATCGTATTCTCCTGAGAAACAGAAATTATTCCATTTTCTTGTTCCAACAAAATCTGCCTCCCATAACCCTTCATTCTCGTCTTAAGTACAACCCCTATGTAACACTGCATGGCCTTGTAGTTTTACGTGTGACTAATAAAATGATAATACATATATACACTATATATATATATAAAATTACATATTATCTATTATGAATTTGTTTATTATAATTATATATTATATATGTGACTAATAAACTGCCCTGATTTCATCTCTTCTGTATCGTGTGTTGTGGATACGGCCATTCCCAACCCCCAGAGTGGAAATGCCTCCTTCACTAACAGGTTGAAAAGGAGATGGTCCAAACAATTACACTCTGATTATGCTACTTTGGAAGAACTCCCCTGTCCATTTTTCTCTATGTTCTCCTCTAATCTGGTGGTTGCCAGGAACTGGGAAGTGGGGGAAATAGAGAGATACTTATCAAGGAGTACAAATCTCCAGTTAAAAGATGAATATGTTCTTGGGATTTAATGCAGAACATGACGACTATAGTTAATACTGTACTATACAGTTGAAAGTTGCTGAGAGAGTTGATCTTAAGTGTTCTCACCACAAACTTTAACTAACCTTGTGGTGGTAACTGTTTTACAATACTTATGTATATCAAATAATCACATTGTACAGTTTAAACTTACACAACGTTGCATGTCAATTATACCTCAGCAAATCTGAAGAAAAGATAAGGAATGGTTATAAGTTGGATGTTGAATTATGGAGTGAGCCAGTGGGCAAACTATAGGGACTGAACCTCCTCAATGGTGGAATAAGGACTTTGTTTTCTGGGTGAACACACTCTGAGTCAAAAGTTAGAGATACTACTTAATTTTTTTCGATGACAGATATTGCCTTGTTTTTTATTTTGCCTATGCATGGGCAGTTCCTTAGTAATTTCTCTTGTCCCATCGCTCTTATTCCTGCATTTTTTTCACCAATTCTAACAATAACATTCCTGTCAGACATAAATTTAATGTTTCTTATCATTCTCTTTTTTGGCACCCCATATGTCATTAGTGGAACTCTAGGAAATACAGCTGCAAGGACTGAGCCAGAAATCATTTTGAATGAAAAGTTCCCACATAGAACAACCATAACTGTTAAAATCATCAAGCTTCAATCCTTTGATGTATTCCACTACTTTACTTTGAAATATTTACCTCTTTCACTTAGAAAGAGCAAGTAATGGACTCACTGCCTATATGCCAAAAGCAATTTTGCAAAAGGACCTAACAAGGATATAGACTTAGAATAATGTAAAGTTCCATTTTCACAGGTCATTTTTAATTACATCATAATGTTTGCTGATATACTAGAAAACGAACATTTCCACAATTGCTATTGTTTACACATTGACTTAATTTCAGTATAAATTATAATCTCCAAATCATACTCATTGTATCTTCGAAGCAGAATTCCACAGAAAATGTTACCAAGATCAAAGTGGTATAACATTAAAGAATATTGTTAGTCGTTCTTCATAAGATCAAAGAAGGGATGATTTCAAATGCTGAAAAAGAACTTTATCTCACCCCTTAGGAGACCACATGTCACATCTTAGGTTAGAAGAAGAAGTAAATTAATACTTATAAAGACTGATGTAGAAATGGTAGGAGATGTCAAGTTACAAGACACTAAAATCTAGCACTATAAGTAAAAATAAATTCTCAAGTTAATGTTACAAATCTAGGGATATTAAAAAAAACTCCACTAAAATTGAAAGATTACAACTTGTAATGATGAGAAAATGTCATGATTAATTATATTAATGGCTTCATGTATGTGTTCAGTTAGCTCATTTAAAACCATATTCCTTGGTCATAATATTGAGAGAATATAGATGATCTGGATAAAAATTTGAGTTACACTTAGTTGGAAGTTAAAACTCATATCTTTTGTTGACAAAAAATAATTGCTGTACAAACAATAAATCACTATCTGTGAAACATAATGAAATTACAACAATTAATGAATGTGGCATAATTTGTCTATAAAAGAAGACAAATCCCAATGACTCATGAACTATTGTATATTAGATGGTTCATATATAGCCATCCACCAGTTATAAGCGTATCTTCTTATCTATACTTTAATAAGTATAATAGGATCGCTGTCCAGCCAGGGTTTGGGTATACTTATTTAATATTGCGGTCACAGTGAGTGACAAATTTTTGATGGTCATCTCAAATTCTCCAACTCTTACTGACAGAATGAATGTTTTTGATTGTTAATATTTATTGCGTCACCTGGGTGGCTCAGTCGGTTGAGCGACTGACTTCGGCTCAGGTCATAATCTCGCGGTTCGCGGTTCATCCTCGCATTGGGCTCTGTGCTCACAGCCAGCTCAGAGCCTGGAGCCTGCTTCAGATTCTTTGTCTCCTTCTCTCTCTGCCTCTACCCCGTTCGTGCTCTGTCTCTTTCTGTCTCTCAATAATAAATAAATGTAAAAAAAATTGTTTTTAATTTATTTTTTCCGATAGTGTTTCATCCTTTTGGATGTGTAGAGTTTTACAAGTGTACATAGCTTTCTGAGTATTTGGTGAAGTTATATCCTTGAAATTATCTAATTGCCTCACAAAGCAATTAGCCTTGGTCTTAGATTGACACTAAGAGCTCATTTCATACCTAAAATGAAGAATCCAGGAGCCGCATGAAAGTTGTAATTGATTTACTGCAGCTGTAGGAATGTTTTCTCAGGGTGTTTTTTGTTTGTTTGGTGGATATATTCTTGCACCTTCTTTATTCTTCTAGTACAAGATTATTTTTCTTAATTTACCCATTGCTTACAAAAAACATATCATTATTGGCAAGATTAATGTATAATCATAGCTTTATGTCACTTTTTAAATTGGTTGTGCTAATGATAGCTGGGAAGAACTGGGTTATATAGTTAGTGTTGTGATTTTCTCTATCATATACTAGATTTAGACAAGTTATTGTTGGTGAACTGAATAAGATAGGCTAGTTGAGAAATATGTAAACTTAAAGCTTTATTATAAAGAGGAAAATTATGACCAAATTGACAATTTAAAAATGTATGTGACATACAGATGATTGTAGTCTCATTGTCTTGATCAAAAGTTTGGCTTTCTTGTGATTAAGATTTTCTGATTTTACAAATTAATGATATAGGAAGTATGCTCATAAAGATGTTGCAGGACCTAAGGCAAAATTTGGCTAACTTTGGTTTTCTAAACTGGTCATCAATCTAACAGACCTCCAACAATTAGTTCTTAGGTACTACTTGGATTAAGCCTTATTGGCTGTCTGCCTTCTGCTTTACCCTGTGGAAGAGTCCCTCATAATTCATATGGAATAATAAAGTTAGGAGCAAAACAAAAACACATGGATTAGGTCCTTACACATGTAGTAGTCATCAAACGATGGCCAATGAACCTAACAGGTGACATGAGCTTTGCTTATGGCCATTGAGTCATTTTTGCATTTATAAGTGTTTGTAAAATCACAATAAAAGAATTTGCCACAGGGATTGGATGTAGGCAAAAAAGCCTAAAATATTTTTATGTGGTCGCTGACAATAAAACTTGAAAACCAATCATGCAGGTAAGCAATAGCTATTATTACTATTAATTATTAGTTAATTTTGCTGATAGCAAGAGAAAAGCAGGTTAATGTCAAAATAATTACTAATTTTATACTTTGAAAACAAAATATCTAAAGGCCTTATACAAAGACCTAAGACTAGTTATTAACCAAATATTACACCTTCAAATCAAAACTCAAGTTACTTAACACAAAAACCTAGGCCTGCATACCTTATACTAAGAAATAAGTCAAATTATTTATCACATGGTACACCTTAAAATGAAAAGATCTAATTACTTTATACTACAAACATCTGTGTCCCAATTTTATTATACAATGACATAGGTCTAAACATCCTATACAAAGATCTATTTTGTTAGAAATAGTTTGCTAAGCACACTAAATTTGGCAAGAACTAAATCAAACTACTAAAGCTCAGATCATTACTGTATTCAAATCACCTGGTGGCAAACTGGAAGAAAAAATGGAATGTAGGCTCAAGCAATTCAATAAATACACGTCTTGATGAAAGGAAACCTTAGAAGACTGCCCACCAAGGGTCTTTCGTGAAGTGTATAGAGGTAGAATCGATTTATAGCTAAACTGGAAAAGATTTGGGGGTTCCTTGATGTTTGATTTTTTTTTATTATTTTTTTTTACTCTTGACCAAAGTTAGGGTGGAGGGATTGATAACATGCTGCCTAAAGTCAAATTTCACAGATAACCCACAGGGTCAATTTCTTTATTGGTATTTCAACTGACCTAGCTGACTTGTGATAGTCTGGTAAGGTTACATGAGAAAAAGTGTGTAAAAACTGTACTAAAAATTTCTGCATGGGTCTCTTCTAAAAACTAAGATTCTATACACAGATATTGGAGTTCAATTTGAAAATAGACAACAGACCATACACTGATAAGGACCCTGGAGAGTTTGCTCTTAGTCTGTTTCTCGAACCTCCTGTTGCTTTCCCACACACTCTTTTGATCTTGGGGCACCATATCATTTGCTTTTAAATAAAAGTCTTCTATGAGTATGTCCTATGGAGGCTGATGAGTCTTTTCAAATATCCAGACTTGGGAGACTTTGCATAACCTCAAGACCACTTCTAGAATTGTCAAAGGATAGTGAGACCATGGCTTAATATCCAAAATGGAAGGATGAAGCTGAATTTATAACAGACTGCAATTTCATATGCTTACTATATATGGTTAGTTATATGCAGCTCAAGCACAGTATTCCAACTAATGTAGACTGCTGATTTGTATGTATGTATGTATGTATTTTGTTGTTGTTGTCAAGCAGGGGAATCTCTGAGTAGTTGGCTTTCAGAGGTAAAAGTAGATTGACATTATTTGAAGGAGCATGAGTGATTGATTAGCATTCAGAGGTATGTTTATTGCACTGTATTCTTTACTGATTAGCTGACTTTCAGAAATGAGAGGATGACATTGATCTGTGTTTAGAGAGGTAATTTGCCCTTGAAGGAATACATATACGTGTGTGTGTGTGTGTGTGTGTGTGTGTGTGTGTGTGTGTGTGTATTTTTTTCTTGGAAACTTATCAATAAAATATACATTTTATATTTAGTATATAACTCCTATGTTTTACTAATAAGTAATCAAGACATAAGATTACATACGGTAAATACTGAGAAACTAAATATGCTTATACTGTTTATAAAGTTATCGTATTTTTACAACTTCAGAATTTTAAGTGCCTTGCTTTAAGAACATTTTATAATTTACTTTCAGGCCATTTTTAAAAAAATTACTCTATCATTTTTTACTGTTTCAGCAGGTATTATTTATACTAATTTATATTGATTGACAATAGTAATACTTCAAATTGTCCCAAGAATATAAAGAATACTATTCTCGAAATAACTTTAAACAAATAAAATAAAATATAAAATAAAATGAAAATGCTGCAGAGACCAGAGGCCTACTCTTTAGCTTGTCATTAGCTAGCAGATCAGTACCATTTTGAGATTATTTCCAAGATGACATTAGGACTAATGAAGTTCTAATTTCCCTATAAGCTTCAAAACATGTTAATGCTAAAATTAGTTGAAAGTGAAGACGCAATCAGACTCTGGACCTAAAATGAAGTTATGATCTTAAAACTAAGAGGTTAGTGTAAAAAATTATAATTAAAGAAGGATGGAAGAAAGGAAGAGATAGGAAGGAAGGGAGGGAGAAAAAGAAAAAAAAGAAACAGAAATAAAGGAGGAGATTTATTTGTTCAGATGCTATAAAAAAGAGGAAAAATGAAAAGAAAACACAGAAAAGTGAACTCTAATGGATTATTCAGATATTATTTGCTTTTCTATTATTAAAAATATCTTCATCCAGCTAACTCTAAGAGAGTTAGCTGCTTAACTATAGACTTAACTGCTTAAACTAAGCTCTGAAATTAGCCTAGGCTGCATTTGATATATTGATCAAATCTGTCACATGGAAAAACAACCACCTCTTCTAAACTGCATCGCTTGAGTTATTAAAATATAACAACCATATGGGTTTAAAGAGAATAATTTCTGTTACATTTCATAATAAGTTTTAAATAGGAAAACAATCCTTGGTATTCCATCTTAACACAGGGCTTTCTCCCTCCCCGCCCCCCAACTCCACCACCACATACACACATACTTACCCAGCATACGAATTTCTTGGGGTATCTTGTTGGGCTGTTCGTGTAAAGAAAATATCTCTTAGTGTCTTAAGCAGAGTATTATACAACAAAAAAAAAGTTTTGAAGACAGTTTATGTTTTGTTTATTTTATGTCATTGCTATGAAAATGTATAAGCAAATAAAATTTAAGTGAAACTATACAGTCAATAATTTGATGTCTATGTAGATACCAATTATACATGTGGGGTGTTTGGTGGGGGAGGGGGTTGTTTACAGTCAGTACTGTAGTATTAGATGAGTTAAAAACAAAGATTTCATGAAGTTCAAAAATATTAACTCTTTTTAAGATTGCAGTTGTATATAAGGTATTTTTTCTTTTAACAGTCAAAAGAATGGAGTTAAAGATAAAAACATGAGTTGCCAAAAATTTAAACCTGCATCTTTAGTATTGCTGCAAGATAGAATATTTAAACATTCATGTTTCGTTTTGCATATGATAAAACGGTATATTAAGGCATTACTTATGGCAGAAACCACGGATTTTTTTTTATAAATAAGGAACTTTTAAAACTGTTGACAATAATATGATCAGTAGCATTAAATGGTGATGATATGATTAACATTTGAAATGAAATTGGCACTTCATGGTCTGTCATACATATCCATCAGGTGACTCAATAACAATGGAGTTTGTCATAACAAAATCACAAGAACAGTCCCCCAAAACAAAACAGAACAACAAACTCCTCTGGAAACATTGTTCAAATAGGTAAACATACACTATAATTTATTCCATGTGTGTCTATATCAACAAGATGGTAAAATTCCTACCAAAATGTTCTATTACATGATAGGTCTGTTTTATATAGGTTCAAATAAGTTTATGGAATTTGAAACTATATAGGGAAATTTTAGAAGGAAACAATTTAAAAACAGCCATGTAATTTCAAACATTTTTAAATGTTTATTTTTGAAAGAGAGAGAGAGAGAGATAGAGTGCAAGGGGGGAGAGGCAGAGAGACAGGGAGACACAGAATCCACAGCAGATTCCAGGCTTAGAGCTGGGGCCCTGACACAGGCTTGAACCCATAAGTTGCGAGATCATGACCTGAGCCAAAGTTGGACATCCAATCAACTCAGCCATCCAGATGCCCCTTAACAGCTATGTAATTTAAAAACAGTAAGTAATGTGAATTAAAAATTGATCAGTCTCATTTCTACTGTCTAGACATTTATCCATATAATCTTTAGGGAGCACTTGTTAGGAACTTTGCTCTATCTTCAATATATTTCTCAGTTATAAATATATAACTTCGACAGTAATATCACATTTATTGTCATAAAAATAAATGAATAAAAATTAAAAAATAAATATATATTACACAAAAGTATTAATATTTCCATTTACATATTTTTAAGTAAATAAAATGTAATGAAATCCTATTTGCCTCTATGGAAAATACACAAAAATATTGTTTCAGAATAGAGTTTTCATTTTCCCAATTCATTTTTTATTTTTAATTTTTTGAATGATTATTTGTTTATTTTGAGAGAAAGAGAGAGTTTGAGTGGGAGAGGGGCAGAGAGAGAGGGATAGAGGGAGAGATTCCCAAGCAGTTTCCACAATGTCAGCACAGAGCCCAATGTGGGGCTCCATCTTACTAATGGTGAGATCATGTCCTGAGCAGAATCCGAGTTAGGTGTTCAATGGACTGAATCATCCAGGCCCCTTTTAATTTTCCCAATTTATAAAACGGCTGTATTTTATTTTTTTATTATTAGAAAAATGTATATAAATTATAAAAATGTATATAATTTATAGTTTTTAAATTATCTTACTTAACTTTTAAATAGGTAAGAATTTAGAAGTCTCTAACAATAAGTTGATCTCCAAAGAAGCTTTTCTATATATTTAAGGTACGTACTTTCCCCCTAATATACCACATGCTCGATAGTTGAGTTTTAGCTAATTTTAAAAAGTATAAAGATCTTACTAAAGTTATTTGTTTCTTAGGTAGATAGATAGATAATATTCTTTATAGGTAACTGAAACCTATATTTAAAAGACATAGTATCTGTTTTTACTTAGTGATTGTGACTCAAGTAACAAGCTGTACCATATTGCACTTATTTATTAGTATATTTATAAAAAATGTGCATATGTTTCTAAAATCAAAATGATAGATTTGTTAGAGAAAAATGAAAACAGCAAAGTTAGAAAATGGTATGAATACAAAAATCTGTCCTTCCTTCCTTCCTTCCTTCCTTCCTTCCTTCCTTCCTTCCTTCCTTCCTTCCTTCCTTTCTTCCTTCCTTCTTTTCTCCCCCACCTCCCCACCCCTTCTCTAGGTATCTTCATGTAAATGAATCCTCAAGACAAGCCACTAGAGTCTGATTTGGAAAATTATGTCAGAGAGAATAAATGCCTTTTAAATGGCACCCTAATGGCCCCAAAGAGTTAATGAACCTGATATTCTCCATGAACCAGATTCATTTTAAAGACACCCTTTCACAGATGAGGCGTGTGGCTAATTATATTTGCACATTTGGCTAGCTGCTTAGTCATGCAAAATGAGCAATATTATGGGCCATGAGTCACCAGCCATCGTGCCATATGGACATCATTTTCTGAATATCTTATACATTTTCGAGTCTTTATGACAATAGCATTTTATTGCGGAATAAAATATAAGGTTGGGGGTTTTTTTGAAACTGTTTCTCCCAATTAAATATGCTTGATGTAAGTTTTAACAGAATTTTTAATGAAAATAATTATTTTAAAACATCTCTTTTAATGAAATCAATTGAATTTTGAAATGGAGCTAAACAGCATACCTATTCTACTTTTTATGTGAAAATATCCAGCAGGAACTTCATACACAGTCCAGTGGAGAAACTGGAAAATCATCATGAAAAAGAAATCAATACAGGACAAGATGATTCATATTTTCTTTCCCAAAGTATAAAGCAGGTATGAAGTATCTTTTATAATCATTCCATGTCAAGTTCTACTTGAAAGGAAAAATGAGCTGAGCAGGATTAAAAGTGCCAGTCTCCTCTGTGCATTCATGTTATATTTTGAAATAGAGAACTTTTTGTGCCTGCTGTTGAATATATATGGAAGAATTCAATATTGACTTAGTTAATGTGCTATACTTTCCATAAACCAATACTGTGACTATTAACATCCAATCAGCAAATAAAATAAAACAAAGAGTAATTGATTACTCAAATAATTAGTGCTATTTGTAAAGACCAAAAGTGAAAACCTAAGCCTAAATGAGTTGTATTGCTGGGCAGGAAGTGCAATGAATAAACATACCAATGTTTACTAGTAACATTATGTTAAATATTATGTAACATTATGTAAACACAGTAATAAACATTATTATCAGATAAGAAGTGTGCAGAAGTCAGAATTATACATTTCTAAGCATTTCTTGTTCCTATTCCATAGATATTCACAGTTCCATGAGATCTCTAAGACACACATGCTGAAGATGAGAAAAATCTTTTTTTTTTAAACCAGTGGCTCTCTTTTTTTTTATTTTCATTTGGAAAATATCCCATAATATTTTTTTGTACGGGCATGTGTTCACATGAATATATGTTTACAATTGCACATACAGGTGCCATTTAGGATTCTTTCAGCATGGATGGATGGATATAAACTCTTTAAAGGTAATACGTTGACTTAAATAAGAAAAAAAAGGGGACTTCTTGTACGGGGTAAGGCTTGTTTCCAAGCTCAAACAATATTATACGGCTTGTCTTTCTTTCCATCTCTGTGATCTGCTTTCTACAACCTTCAGTCTCAGAGTCCCAGCAACCTTACTTTGATGGTATCCAGCAGAAAATAGAGAATGTGTTTATGCACCTTCTAAACAATCACATAAAAATACTCCCTTGCCTTGGTAAGATGAAGGCCCTCGACCATTTCTGAACTGTTCTCGTAGCCACAGCAATGTGATGCTTGGCATTGGCCTGTGGGAGTTGAGTGATTAATCCTAAAATGAGGGATAAAGTCAATCATCTGAAGTGTACAAATAAAAAGTGACATAGGGGGCAGTTCTTTAGAGGAAAATTGATATACGATCTAAAAAAACATAGTGAATAAATGTTGAGGTGAAAAATAATACTGTCATTCTTAATCATGACACAATACAAATAGTGTCTAGTCTGCACCCCAGACTAGCCTCCTTCTCACTCGATATTTGATAAAACCACTTGGCAGGTTGTTCACATTGGGATCTGTTCTTTTTATTCTCTTCTTTGATGTCCCAGTTCTCTGCTGTTTCTCTATTTTCTCCTATATACTATGCTAGTTGATGTCTGATTTTATTTAGTATTTTATCATTTGTCCAATTATTGTTTGGTCAGAAGTGACCCACTAATTAAAGAAAATTGTTACTCTGTAATTGCTCAACGCTCAGAAGACAAATGTATGCAATTCTAAAGTCCTATGTGGCTTCTGTTTTTAAAATACAGTGTCTGATGGGGTGCCTGGGTGGCTCAGCCGGTTAAGCGTCTGATTTTGGCTCAGGTCTTGATCTCACAATTCGTGGGTTCGAGTGCCGTGTCCGGCTCTGTTCTGACAGCTTCCTCAGAGCCTGGAGCCTGTCATCAGATTCTATGTCTCCCTCTCTCTCTGACACTTCCCTGCTCACACTGTCTCTCTCTCTCTCAAGAATAAATAAAACATTTTTTAAAATAAAATAATAAAATAAAATAAAATAAAAAATAAAAATAAAATATAGTGTCTAATGATTGGCATTGCATATTCCTTTTTCTACAATTGATGTTGGCTTATGGATACAGGAAAGCATAGATGCTGGAGGACTCATGAGAAATTAACCTCATTATGTTACATCTTATTGAATAAGAACAGATTGTGTGGTTCTACAGATTTTAGGTTTTTTTTTATTGTAATATATAGGCTTATTTTAGAGCACAAATAAATTAACATGGTTATATTTCATATAAAATAATCTAGAATGCGAAAAACAAAACTGAGAGAAGTTAGGAAATCATCACTTCACATCTCTAATTTAGAATTACAATTTTTGACATCAGTAAAATATTCGTATGATATTTTACCTTTCAAACATATAAGTATATATAAAATAAAACAAATTTATGTATTGTACTGATGTGAAACTCAATTCTAATATAAACAAAAATGTGTCTTCAATGCACTAGAACTTTAGAAAAATATTTGTGTGTTGATAAAAAGAAAAAATTCCTTCAGTTATGTTTGCATGTTTGGCTAGAAATAAAATTTAACTAGATAGGTTCTACTGATATACCCTAAATTCTTAAATACTTCTATATACAAGATCCTATGGTAAACCCTTTATAGAACTATTTCCATTTAACTGTTTCAGCACTTTTTAAGTAAAAAATACACTCAAACTGTTTAAGCGAGACACCATTTTAGAGGTATCAGAAATAAAATAAAAACAGTTTTTTTTTTTAATGTTTTTTATTTATTTCTAGGAGAGAGAGAGAGACAGCATGAGCAGGGGAGGGTCAGAGAGAGAGGGAGTCACAGACTGAAACAGGCTCCAGGCTCTGAGCAGGCAGTCAGCACAGAGCCCGACGCGGGGCTCGAACCCACGAACCGTGAGAACATGACCTAAGCGAAAGTCGGACGCTTAACCTACTAAGCCACCCAGGCGCCCCAAAATAAAAACAGTTTTACACCTACGCTTTTCTCTTAACCATCATAAACTATAAGGTTATCGATTAATTTGTGTTATGGATACATTTGTGAATTATCAATATTTATACTCTTTATTTTATATTGTGGCATAATTTCTAATAAAATCAGTCGCTATTAGTGAAAATTATTTCTAGTAAATTGGTTAAGTTCATTCTTGTCTAATCACTAGTTCTTAAATAAGACTTATTCTAAATAATGTTTATTCAAAGATTAATAAATGTGAGTTAATGGTCTATATATTGAAATACATTTTAGGATTATAACTATAATGTCATACACCGTATGTAAAGAAAAATGAATTTATTGTTTGCACAAAGGCTGTGATAAAACAAATAACCATGTTGAAGGGGGTAAGCCATGAATCTGCTTTTCTCACTTTGATAATTCCACTATGTTGTTCAAAGGTTTATTCAGGAAGTGTGGAACTATTCAAGTGGATAATTGAGTTTGGGGGAACTCAAATGATAGATGGAATCGGTGTTAATTAAAGTACTTGCCTGGGGCCTTTACAGTGCTCTCTTAAGAGAAAATAACATCCCCCCAAGGCAGCCATTGCCAATTTTTTTTCTAACAGCCTCTTCTAAAATGTAGAAAATAAACTATTATTTTTCCCTTTCTAAAAATGACTCACAATCTAGAGATATAATATATATCAATCCCTCTCCTTCATTCCCAAGTACACCTTAAAATGTACTATCTCCAAAAAAGAATTTAAAAAAATTAGGATGGGCCATCTAATACTGATCCATTAAAACTTTAAATTATGCTTTCAAAAAGCATTGTATTTGTATCTAATTTTAAAAACTTTAAAGTTGAGCCATAACAATTGACTATATTTATACAATTTATTTTAAACCATGAAATAGATTTCCTATCCAAAAACCATACAATGTATTATATTAGAAAAATAAAAAAGGTTGATACAGTGTGTGTATACAATGCAGATTTGTGATTCACTGATGGATAATACATCTACCAAATAATACTTTTAATATTTCCTGGAGATGAACTCTGGGTAACTAGACTTGAAATTATTATAATAAAACAAACTGTTAATAGCTAAGTCATTTCTTAGCTTATGCCTACAAGTTTGCCAGTAATAACCTTAAATACAATAATATGCCAATTTATAGTATATTTTGTATTAAGAGAAAATCAATCCATGTTATCAGCTGATTCCATCTAAATGCTGTGTGGCATCACGGATTTTTTCCCCCCAGCATTGTGCATAAGTGAATTGAAGTTCAGAAAGGGTATATGGCTCAAGGTAACTAATATAATAGTGAAATACGAATTTGAGTATGGATTTTTCTGGAATTATGTGTTCTCACAAATTTCACATTTTCAGAGGTAGGCAACTTTGTAAACAGTTACAATAAAATTGTAAAAGACATGAACAAGTGAGGGATAGCATAAGTAATAAGAGGAAAATAAATAAATTAAAACAGAAAATGACATTCAGATGAGGGGGTATTTGAAGACAATGATTATAATTTTACCAAGGTCAAACTTGCTTCAATGCTTTATTCTTTTCAAATTTGGTTTTAATCACCTAGTAGGATCAAAGGTTATTCAAAGAGATCATATGATTAACCAGCCCAGGCTTTTGGGGAAGGAAGTATTAGTTAAATATTCTTCCAAAATGCTCTCCTAGCATTACATCCAAATGGGAGAGAGGGTGGGGATCAACTAGTATGGAGTTCCTGAACAGACAGAGAAAGCTTTATGCTTCTGTCAGGTTCAGAATCTTTTATTTATTTTTTAGCTTTTATTAAATGGTATATATGTCACTTCTTTCCATGAAAACAATGATGTTTTATCTATCCATTGATCTTAATGGAATTGCATGTTCCTTTAAATAAGCAAATGCATCAGAAGTCTGTTTATTCACCAGCACACAAATTATATTTAAACTGATTTGAATGAGAGCTTTGAATTTATTGATTGGGCCATAAAACAACCACTCAGCTAATTGGGTTAAAAATTATCTTCTAATGAATATTTCCTAGTTAGAGGAGTTGTGCTTCACACTAATGATTAGTGGGCTTCCTGTTGAAAACAACCACATTAATTTCATTTTAACATAGCTCTACATAAACTATTTCTGTAATTGTTTACAAAACCTTACCTTTTGCAATATTTTACACTATGGCATGGATCAATTAAACCGTTTTTGTATAGTTAGTCCTGACACAGACTTTACCGGTAATCTTGTCCTTTAAAATGGTGAATATAAGTCACACTAAAAATCACTGGACAGTGCTTCCATTGCAAATCAGTAAGATGCAGGATTTAGTCCTGTACATAAAGCAGTAAAGCCTTTGTTATTTAACCCTACACAATAGGACCGCCCCTGAAGACTGATGCTGATGCCTTTGCATATTTTCATAGCTTTCACTCAGTGTAGTTCTCTCTCTCTGTCCTGCAAACTCTAGCTGGCTTGCTCTTCCCTTTCTCGCAAGTCTTGTCAACACAGAGAGGTGTCGTGCCCCACCAGAGTTTACTCTTCTTCTGCCGTGGCTTCAAAACTCTCTCCAGACACAAGAGTGGGGGCAAACTTAGGTTTCAACTTGTTTCCCACTTGCAAGGATCACTGTCCTGTGCTGCCTTATGTTCGATGTCTCAAAACCACTGCTATGTTTTGTCTGGTCTTTTAATTGCTTCAAGCTGAAGGGTAACAACTCTGGTCTGCTTCTACATCCTGGCTATACGTAGAACTCCATTTGTCAGCTCTTAATGAGAAAATTAGAATTTCTGAAAATAAATGCTAAAATATACACAGGGGAGATAATAAACATATAAAGGAAGTAGATGCAACAAATATTCCTATCAGACGAAAGAGACCCTAAGGAAAAGAATCATTATTGATGATAAAAAAAAGGATACCACATAATCATAAAATGAAAAAAAAAAACCAGGAAGATATAAGAAATTAACTTTTTTGGTAGATGGATGTAATTATGTACTCTCAGGTACAGAGAGGAAAAAGAAAACCAGTAAAATTTTTATATTAAGTCCACAGTCACTATAAAAAAACATTCCATAATTAGCCATTTTGTCAATTGGCAGGTAATGATCAGCAAAACCTTACAAAGACTGCAATAATAACATTTATCTAGTAGAAATATTGAAAATCTAGTATACACATGAAAATAAAATATTATATTAGTTTCAAGGACACATGGAACTTATCAAAAATCTAACCTTAGAAATCTTATTTATTTTAATTATTATTATCATTATTAATTAATTATTAATTATTTTTGCAGGAAAAACTGGGCTCAGTGGAATGTCCTGTTTCATCATCTTAATATAAGCTATAGATAAATAATGGCTGTTCTTAGGAGTAAATGAAGTTCCTTGGTTTTTGTTTCTGGCAATTATCTATTTTAATTGGCTAGTCTCAGCAGGTCATCTAATGTTGGTGTCAGTGGTTGGCAATGTCCCAGGTTTATGTCGCTCTCTGGCACCTATGGAAGCTCCTCAAGACAGAGCCAGCACCTTGTGTCCTCCTCTCAGTGTCAACGTTATCATCTCTGCTCATGGTAGGGATTGAACAACAATGAAAAGTCAAGAAACGGTGTTTCAAACTTGAGTGTTCCAGCTAAAATCGTACAAATTCCAGGTCACATAAACTTTTCCATTAATTATTATTAATCCTTTTCTGATGTTCATACTGAAAATATGCAACATGAAAGTGTTACTTGATTTCAAAACATAACACTTTAAAATGTTATATAAAATATAGGAAAATATATTTATAGATTTAATATAGAAAATGATATCTGATAGCAGACTAAATCATTCAAGGCAGAACATAGTTTATACTTTTTGCAACATAATATTACTCAAGATTTAGCAATTCCAACTAATAGGGAAATATTCTAGAAAAGTATGTGCAAATATCTCAGGAAGATAAAAACTGTTTTTGTTTTTTATTTTTTTTAATGTTTTATTTATTTCTAGGAGAGAGAGAGAGAGAGACAGCGTGAGCAGGGGAGGGTCAGAGAGAGAGGGAGCCACAGACTGAAACAGGCTCCAGGCTCCAAGCTGGCAGTCAGCACACAGCCCGACGCGGGGCCTGAACCCACGAACCGCGAGATCATGACCTAAGCGAAAGTCGGACGCTTAACCGACTAAGCCACCCAGGCGCCCCACAACTGTTTTTGTACAAAGTTATTTTATTTTATCAATGCTTCAAATATTTTAAAAGATTATTTATTATAGCAATACTTCAAATATCTCTTTGTAAGTTTATTTATTTATTTTCAGAGAGACAGAGATAGTGCACGTTGGGGAGGGGCAGAGAGAGAGGGAGAGAGAGGAAATCCCAAGCAGGTTCCACACTACTAGCGCAGAGCTAGATGCGGAACTCGAACCCACAAAGCTGTGAAATCATGACCTGACTGAAGTCAAGAGTCAGATACTCAACCAACTGAGCCACCCAGATGCTCCAATACTTCAAATATCTTAAACATACATGAAAATGAAAATGAATGATAAATATATTGGTATAATTTAAGAATATATATATGTGTATATATGAATATATATTCTTTATAAACACCAGAACATAACTTATAAAGTGCATATAAATATAAATACATAGAATAATACATGTTTATATATTAGAATATAATATAGCAATTAAAATATATGAACAAATTCTATATGCATCAACTGATAAAATTCTAAAGCTATGCTGAGTATAAACATTTTTGCAGAAGTACATAACATTTATTTAATATTTTATCACAAGAAAAACATTTTTCAATCTTTCCATTGTTTAAGAATTTCCAAATTCATTACAGGCCTCCCCTCTGGAGAAAGAGGGAGATGAACAGATTGTGGAAGAACACATAAGAATCTTCTTTATATGTAAGCTCCTTTCACTTACTATGACAACAAAGTAATACTTGGAGCAAGCCTGACAAAACAATGAGATTTGACAAAGTTATGCTTTTAGTTTACAGCTGTTCATCAAATTCTTTAGTCTTTTCTGTTCATATGAATCACATTTCAAGTAAAATTAATTTAAAGAAAAAAATTAAAACCTTGCCTTTAGGGTTGAAAGACTTCAATCCTTTAATTATATGCAAGAATGATAGGAAGGATATTCATATGAGGCTTAGCTTTCTAAAATTCTTGAGCTAATCTACCAAATTTCTAGAGAAAGGGCGTATGACTGACAAACGACTAAAAGTTATATTGCCAACATCCTCATCTGCTAGATGACTGGGGAATAGCATCTGGAAACTTCTGAGAGACGAGATCACAACTCCAAAATCTTTTCTTAACTAAGATATCATTCACTCACATAGCATTAAAAAAATGTACATTTGAAGATATAAAAAAATTCAGAAAATAAAACAACTGTTTATCCATTTAAAGAAAGTACACAAGGATACAACTAAAAAATTCAACCAGAAGATAAATATCTATGTAGATATCAAGCAGAATAATGAATTTCACAACATATTAAAGTATTTTATCTAAGGTCTACTGATGAAAAGAACGGAGAAGAGAAAAACTATATGTATAGCCATTATATATAATATGTATAACTATAAACATATAGATATTAATTGATAATTATGAAGTGCCTGAAATTTTATAATAAAACTTAAAAAATGGATATTCTTGAAATACAAATGGCATTTTGCAAAGGATAAACTAACATTCTGAGATTATAAGTAAAAAACAATCTCACTAAAACCTAAGCATTTAGCTGGGGCCTTGTAAAAAATATCTACAAATCTCATTAAATGGTTTTAAAGTAGTTTAAACCAAGGGTTTTAATGTTTATGTTATTGTGAAAAAGAAAACATTATATCTAAAAATACATATTTTTGTGTACTTGTAAAACTTTACCCAAAATGATGATATACTGTGTTTTAAAGTAAGTCACAACAAATTTTGAGTCTTGAAACTAGGTTATTTTACAAATGAGAATGCAATTATATCAATATTACCAAAAAGTCAATATAAAATTAATGTTAAAATTATATCTCAATTACATCCTTGTAGCAGATATTAGGAATTAATATAAATAAAAATATGCAAAACATCTATACTAAAATATAAAACTATTATTGGGAAAAATACGTAAGATTTTTTCTGATTACTTGTTTATTAGTATTTATCTATTTATTTACTTGTTTGTTTATTTAAAATTTTTTTTAAACTTTTTTTTAAATTTATTTCTGAGAGAGAGAGAGAGAGACAGCATGAGCAGGGGAGGGTCAGAGAGAGAGGGAGACACAGAATCCAAAGCAGGCTCCAGGCTCTGGGCCAGCTGTCAGCCCAGAGCCAGACGTGGGGCTCAAACCCACGAACCATGAGATCACGACCTGAGCCGAAGTCAGGCGCTTAACTGACTGAGCCAACCAGGCGCCCCCATTTATTTATTTTACTGTTCACTTACTTTTGAGAGAAAGAGAGAGACAGCATGTGAGAGAAGGAGGGGTAGAAAAAGAGGGAGACACAGAATCCTGAGCTGTCAACACAGAGCCCAAAGCAGGGCTTGAATCCGTGAACCTTGAGATCATGACCTAAGCCTAAGGTGGACACTTAACTGACTGAGTCATCAAGGAGTTCCTATTTTTTTTTAATACGATCATATTAAGTTTTATTTTTTCTAAGTCTTTATTTAAATTCCAGTTAATATACATTGTAAAATTAGTTTCAGGTGTAGAATTTAGTAATTCATCACTTACATACATCACTGAGTTCTCATCACAAGTGCACTATTTAATCTTCATAACATATTTAACCCATTCCCCCCCATCTAACTCCCTTCCAGTAACCAGTTTGTTTTCTATAGTTAAGGGTCTGTTTCTTGGTTTGCCTCTCTCTCTCTGTCTCTCTCTGTCTTTCATTTCTTATGTTTCTAAATTCCACATGTGAGAGGAATCTTATGATAATTATCTGTCTCTGACTCACTTATTTCACATAGCAAAATACTCTCTAGCTCCACCCACATTGTTGCAAATGGCAAGATTTCATTCTTCTTGATGGGTAAGTAATATTCTTTTATCTATCAATATCTATTCATATCTGTACTACATCTTCTTTATCCATTCATAAGTCGATGGATGTTTAGGCTCTTTCCATAATTTTTCTATTGTTGATAATACTGCTATAAATACTGTGGTGTATGTATCCCTTTCAATCAGTATTTTTCTATCTTTTGAAAATAGTAATAGTGCAATTCCTGGTTGTAGGATAGTTCTATTTTTAATTTTTTGAGGAATCTTCACACTATTTTCAGGGTGGCTGCACCAGTTTGCATTCCCACAGAAGTATAACAGTTTCCCCTTTCTCCATATCCTCCCCAAAACCTGCTGTTTCCTGTGTGGTTAATTTTAGCCATTCTGACAGCTGTGCAGTAGTTATCTCATTTGTAGTTCTGATTTGTATTTCCCTGTTAATGACTGATGTTGAGCATCTTTTCATGTGTCTGTTAGCCATCTAAATGTCTTCCTTGAAAAATGTCTATTCATGTCTTCTGCTTGTTTTTTTTTTAATTTTTTATTTCTTTTATTTTTTATTTTGAGAGACAGAGAGCAAGTAGGGGAGAGGCAGAGAGAGAGGGAGACACAGAATCAGAAGCAGGCTTCACGTTCTGAGCTGTCAGCACAGAGCCCAATGCGGGGCTCAAACCCATGGCCAATGAGATCATTACCTGAGGTGAAGCTGGATGCCCAACTGACTGAGCCACCCAGGCGCCCTTCTTCTGCTTGTTTTTTAAACTGGATTATTTGTTTTTTGGGTGTTGAGTTTTATCAAAAAATAAATAAGGTCTTAAGAAATTAAAATATACCATATTCACTAAAGGGGAAATCACTACTGTAACATAGAATATTTCCCCTAATTATTTTAAGGATTCAATGCAACACTAACTACAATCCCAGATCTAGTTGCTTGTGAATATTCAAAAATTGTTTCTAAAACATGTATAGAAATACATTTGCCCAACCTAGCAAAGTTAATTTTTGAAGATAAAAAAGTGGTGACTTAGACTACAGGGTATCAAGATTTATTACAAGGGTGTGGTAACTCAAATTGTTTTGATGTAAGAATAGACATTTAATTGGAAGACACCTAATGTGCAGAAATAAAACACTGGCATACAATGACCTAAATTATGACAAAGGTTATACTGCCGTATCATATAGAAATGACAGTCTTGATAAACAATGAGTAAATTGCATATTCATTGAGTAATAAAGATCTGAGACAAACAAGGTCACTATATTGTGGTAGAAGAGTCAATCCAAAAAGAAAGATAACATAGGTAACTATTAATGCACTCATCAAAGCGTACCTAAGTATAAAGCAAATAGTAACAGGCCTGAAAGGAGAAACAGACAGCAATACACTATTAGTAGGGAATTTTAATACTCCACTTTCAACAAAGAATTATTACATCTAGACAGATAATCAATATGGAAACACTGAACTTAAAGTACATGTTAGAACTAATAGTTCTGTATTAAACATTCCATCCAACAGAATATATATTCTTCTTAGGTGAACATGGAACATTCTCCAAAACAGATTATATGCTGAGCCTTGATAACCATAAGAAGACTGAATTCATATCAAGTGAGTGCCTGACTCTTGATTTTGGCTCAGGTCATGATACCAGAACTGTGGGACTGGCCCCATGTTGTGCTCCATACTGAGTGTGGAGCCTGGTTAGGATTCACTCTCTCTCTCTTTCTCTCTCTCTCTCTCTCCTCTCTCTCTCTCTCTCTCTCCTTCTGCCCTACTTGCTGGCTCCCTCTCTCTCTTTCAAAAAAAAAAAATGAAAAAAGAGGAAAAGGAAAAAAATCAAGAAATATCAAGCATGTTTTCCAACAATAGTGGTAAAATTAGAAATCACTAATAAGAAAAAAACTCAAAAATTCACAAATATATGGATATTAAACAACATGCTACAGAACAACCACTGGATCAAAGAAGAAATTTAAAAATGAAATAAAAAATATCTTGAAACCAATCAGTATGGAATACCAAAACTTATGGGATGCAGCAAAAGCAGTTTTGAGAGGGAAGTTTATAGTGATAAGTGACTACATTAAGAAAAACAGAAACTCTGTTTCCAAGCCACCAAAGTGCCCCAAGAGGTGATTATTTTACAAGGTAAACAAAACAAACAAAAGTTTAGTTAGATGTAGCAAGAAATAAAGAGAACTCAAATAAGTAAAATTGGAAATAAAAGAGATTTTACAAATAATACCACTCAATACAAAAGATTATGAGACTACTATAAACAGTGATTAGCCAACAAACTGAAAAACCTAAAAAGAAAGAAATTCCACAACCTACCAAGTCTCTATCATGAAGAAACAGAACACTTGAACAGACTACTAATAACAAGACTGAATCAGTAATCAACAACCTCCCAGCAAAGAAAAGTCCTTAACCAAATGGTTTCACTGGTAAATTTCACAAAAACATTTAAAGTAAAGGCAACCTTTTTCAAACTTAAGAAAACAGAAGAGGGGAAATCCTTCCAAACTCATTTCAGAAGTACAGCATTATCTTTTTAAGAAAAACCAGATGGGGACACTGAAAGAAAAGATAATTACAGGCCAACATCCCTAATAGACATAGATGTAAAAATCATCAAGAAAATATTAGCAAGCCACATTCAATAACACATTAAAAGGAACATACACCATGATCAAGTGGAATTTATTCCAGGGATGCAAGGATGGTCCAACATTCACATATCAATCAATATAATACACAACATTAACAATATGAAAGATAAAAGTCATAAGATCATTTCAATATTGCAGAATAAGGAATTGACAAAATTCAACATCCATTAATGGCAGAAACTTTCAACAAACTGGGTATAGCGAAAACATACTTCAACATAATAAAGACCACATATAACAAGCCCACAACTAACATCATACTTCATGGTGAAAGTTTGAAAGCCTTTCATCTAAGATCAAGAACAAGACAAGGATCCACACTCTCACCACTTTTATTAAATACAGCGCTTAAAGTTCAAGCCAGAACAATTAGACAAGGAAAAGGGAAAAAAAGGCATCCAAATTGGAAATGAAGAAGTAAAACTGTTCCTATTTTCAGTAAAAGGTGAAAGATTTATACAATCTGAAGAGAAACCAGAGTTGCTCCTATTTTCAGATGACATGATATTATATATAAAAAACCCCTGAAGACTCCACCAAAAAACTGTTAGAACTACACAGTTACTGAGAACTACACAGTTCTCAGTAAAGTTGCAATATATAAAATCAATATTGAAAAAGTTGCATTTCTACACATTAACAATGAACTATCAGAAAAAGAAATTAAGAAAAAAATCTTACTTATAATTTCATTAAAAATAATGAAATACCCAAGAATAAATATAGCCAAGGAGGTAAAAGACATGTACACTGAAATCTATAAGATACTAACAAAAGAAATTAAAGAAGACTAAACAAATAGATATTTCATATTCATAGACTGGAATTAATACTCTTCAAATGTCCATATTACACAGAAAATTTACATATCCAAGCCAATCTCTATCAAAATTACAATAGCATTTCTCACAAAGAAACACAACATTCTTAAAATTTGTATGTAACCATGAAGAGCCCAAATACCCAAAACTATCTTCAAAAAGAGCAAAGCTGGAGGCATCATGCTTCCAGATTTCAAACTGTATAATAATTCTATAGTAATCAACAGTTGGGTATTAACATTAAAAAGAAAAAAAGACACATAGACCAATGAAATGGAATAGAGGGCCCAGAAGTAAACACATGCAAACATGGTCAATTAAGTTACAAAAAAGGAACCAGGAACACACGATGGGGAATGGATAGTTTCTTCAATAAATGGTGTTGGGAAAACTGAGCAGCTACATGAAAAGAATGATCCTGAACCCCTATGTGATTCCATCCACAAAAATCAGCAAAAAATAGCTTAACAAATTGAACATAAAGTATATAAATGTAAAACTCCTAGAAGAAAATATGGGGTTAATCTTCAAGGCCTCAGTTTGGCAATGATTTTCCATTTGATTCTAAAAGCAAAGGCAATAAAAACCAAAAATCAATAAGGTGGGACTATATAAAACAATCAAGCTCCTTCACAGCAAAGGAAACTGCCAACAAAATGAAGTCAGGGGAGCCTGGGTGGCTCAGTCGGTTAAGGTCCTGACTCTTGATTTCGGCTCTGGTCATGATCTCATGGTTTGTGTGTTTAAGCCCCGCATCAGGCTTTGCACTGACAGTGCAAAACCTACTTGGGATTCTTTCTCTCTCTCCCTGTCTCTCTGCTTCTTCCCTGTTTGCATTCTCTCTCTCTCTCTCAAAAAAAAAATTAACTTAAAAAAATGAAAAGGCAACCTATGGAATGGGAAAATATATTTGCAAATCAAACATCTGATAAGAGGTCAATATTCAAAATAGAACTCCTAAAGCAAATACCAAACAGTCCCAATTAACAATGAGCAGAGGAACTGAATAGACACTTTTCCAAAGGTGTTATACAGATGGCTACATAAGAAAGAGTTCAACATCACTATGCAAAGGAAGCACAAATAAAAACCACAATGGATATTGCTCTGTAGCTGTTAGAATGATTATCATCAAAAATAAGAGATAGCAAGCATTATTGGATATTAGGGCACCTTATGCACTATTGATGGGAATGTGAATTGGTGCCACTATTATGGAAAACAGTATGGAGGTTCCTTAGAAAGCAAAAATAGAACTACCATATGGTCCTGTATTTCCACTTCTGGATATATATTCAAAAAACAAAATCACTGTCTCAAAGAAATATATCAAAAGAAATAAAATCACTATCTCCAAGAGTTATCTGCACCCCTAATGACATGGGCTACGTGCCCATCAAAAGATAAACGGATGGGAAAAAAAAGTAAAAGAAGGAAGAGGGGCAAGACGGTGGAGAAGTAGGGAGCTCCGTACCTGCACTCCCGCCCATGCCTCACACGGAAAGGATCTGAAGCCATAGGAAACCATACTAAACCCAAGAGATTGGGAGAAAAAGGATGCAGAATCCACTGAGAAAGTCTTCTAACGTGAGTGCGAACTGGGGAAGATAAAATCAGGCCTGGATCGGAGACTGGAGAGACGGGCCACCCCCCTCTGTGGGGAGTGAGAGGGGAAAAAGAGAGTCCAAAACAGAAAAACCTTCGCTTGGGGGAATAAACCTCCACTCGGGGTGTAGAAAGACTCTGCACACAAAATACGTGCACACCAGGCACCCCCATGCTCAAACTCGCCCCGAGGGGCTGCCCTCGCAGTTTGCTTCTTTGTGCTGGCTACTGGCTGGCTGGGAGAAGCTGCGTGCCTGCCGCCATTGCCCTCCTCGTGGGCTTGGACCCCTGGAGGAGCCGCGTGCAGGCACCAGGTGTCCACGCTCCTGGCTGGCTGGAGCTCTAGAGGGAAGGCAAAGAGATAAAAACTGGCAGATTTGACTGCGAGTTCGTGTTTTGGGTGACGAGACACAGAGGGAACTCAATTTCCTCACTCCAGCAGGCTCCGCGCGCCTACAGACAAGGCCCCCTGTTCCACCCAGGCCCCCCAGCCCCACCCGGAGGAGAAGGGAGCAGCGGCATCTGGCTCCACCCCCAGAGCTAGCCAGGAGGCTTGGAATTGCCCTGAGGGGGTTGCCAGGGGATCTCCTGAGGCAATTTCAGCAGGGTGCTTGGCCTGGGATTTGGAGGCTGGGACTGGCCTGGGTTGAAAAGCGCAACAAACTTTGGCTGAGCCCCTGGCACTGGGAGTTTCCACGCCTATAAAAGCTAGGTGAAGCGTCACCACTCTCCTCCCTACAATCGCCAAGGCAGAACCCCCACCAGACGCAATGGATCACACCACGCCCATCCCTGCCTGAGAGCTGCCCTCCTCCCTTTTCCCTTTATTGTTTTTTTGTTTGTTTGTTTGTTTTTCTTTTTTTCCACAGAACACTGACCTGATTACCTCTGGTCACCGGCGTGCTTAAACAATCAAATTTAGTCCATTCTGTAGATGTAAATTCTACATCTCCCGACCTTTTCATCTCTTTCTCTCAGGAGTAATTAGACTATATAGCTTCTCTGGATAACACCAGAATCCTTCTCTCACCTAACCAACCATACCCCACCCTTTAACTCTTTGAAAAAAGCTTCTTATCCCTTCTGCCTGTTCATTCTATTTCCAATTTTGCCTCATCCCCGCCCTGTCTTCTCTCTCTGTCTCTATGCTCTTCAACCAGCACTGCATACATCCGGCTATTTAATTGTAGCTGGGAAACCGGTTATATGCTATAAACCGTTCTTTGTCCATTGGTATTCTTCTCTTTTCCTTTTCTTTTCTTCCTTTTGACCTTTTTATTTTATTTTTTTAATTTTCTATTATTTGCCCTCCCTCCTCCATCTATTCTCTTAACTTTTTCACTGTCCCTCTCTATTTGCATGTTAGTTGGATTTGTCTGTGCTTTAGGTGCCCGTGCTCCTTGTGTGTTTGTCAGTCTGTTATCCTCTCCAGGGCTACCTCAAGAAACAAGCCAAAGTACACATGGTGGAGGGCCCCAAATATCACTACGAGTAGGAAAACAAAATAACCAAGGTCTCAACAAGAGAGACCAAGAGACACCATTCAAAAAACACTCTCTGAAAGGATAGGCACTGGACAGTCAAAGAGTCTTCCTGGATACAGCAGCGCTCACAGGTGCAGCGAGCATAACAGGTCTTTAAAACTAACAAGAGGGGCGCGTGTGGCCCAGTCAGTTAAGCTTCCGACTTCGGCTCAGGTCATGATCTCACGGTTTGTGAGTTTGAGCCCCATGTCAGGCTCTGTGCTGACAGCTCAGAGCCTGGAGCCTGTTCGGATTCTCTCTCTCCCTCTCTCTCTGCTCCTCCCCTACTTGTGCTCTGTCTGTCCTGTCTCTCTCAAAAATAAAAATTAAAAAAATTAAAAAAAAAAAACTAACAAGAGACAGAAAACTAACTAAAATGACGAAACAAAAAAGCTCTCCCCCAAAGAAACTCCAAGAAGAATTGACAGCTAATGAACTGCTCAAAACAGATATAAGCAGCATAAATGAACAAGATTATAGAATAATAATCATAAAATTAATAGCTGGGCTTGAAAAAAACATAAGGGATATCAAAGAAACTATGGCTACAGACAAAATGGAGAATATAAATAGTCATAAAGAATTTAAAAAAGCGATAAATGAGATACATATAAATTAGAGGCCTCCAAAGCACGGATTGAAGAGACAGAAAGGAGAATAAATGCTTTAGAAGACACCATGATAGAAAAACAAGAAGCTGACAAAAAAAGAGACAAACTGATCCAGGAACAGGAAAGAAGTGTTCGAGAGCTCAGCGATATGGTCCAACGCAACAATATCCGTATCATAGGAATCCCAGAAGAGGAAGAGAGGGGGAAAGGTGCTGAAGGAGTCCTGGAACAAATTATAGCAGAGAACTTCCCCAACCTGGGAAAAGAAGAAAACGTTGAAATACAAGAGGCTCAGAGGACCCCTTCAGATGTAATCGGAATCGACCTTCTCCAAGGCATATCATAGTAAAAATGGCAAAATATAAGGACAAAGAGAAAATTTTGAAAGCAGCTAGGGAGAAAAGGGCCCTAACATACAAAGGCAAACCTATCAGAGTGGTGACAGACCTATCTACTGAAACGTGGCAGGCCAAAAGGAATGGCAGGAGATCTCAATGTGATGAACAGAAAAAATAGGCAGCCAAGAATCCTCTATCCAGCAAGCCTCTCATTCAAAAGAGAAAGAGAGATAAAAATCTTTCCAAATAAACAGAAATTTAGAGAAGTTGTCACCACTAAGCCAGCCCTACAAGAAATCCTGAGGGGGGCGCTCTGAAGGAACTGTTGCAAGGGACAAAGATACCAGAGACACTACCACAAACATGAACTCCACAAAGGACACAAAGACTCAAAACCCACATATCTCAATAATAACACTGAATGTAAATGGGCTGAATGCTCCAATCAAAAGAAATAGGGTAATAAAATGGATAAAAAAACAAAATCCATCTATATGCTGTCTACAAGAAACTCATTTTAGACTGGAAGATACCTTCAGATTAAAAGTAAGGGGATGGAGAAATATAAATCATGCTACTGGAAATCAAAAGAAAGCTGGAGTAGCTATACTTACATTAGTCAAACTGGACTTTAAATTAAAGACAATCACAAGAGATGAAGAAGGGCATTACATAACAGTTACAGGGTCTATCCATCAGGAAGAACTAACAATCATAAATGTCTTTGCACCAAATATGGGTGCTCCTAAATATATAAAACAATTAATTACAAATAGAATCAGGTTCATAGATAAGAATGTGCTAATAGCAGGGGACTTCAATACTCCGCTTACAGCAATGGATAGGTCAACCAGATAGAAAATCACTAAAGAAATGATGGACTTGAAAGACACATTGGAACAGATGGATCTGACAGGTTTATTTTGAACTCTACATCCTGAGGCCAGGGAATTTACTTTCTTCTCAAGTGTGCATGGCGCATTCTCCAAGATAGATCACATACTGGGACATAAAGCAGCCCTCAATAAATATAAAAGAATTGAGATCATACGATGGACACTCTCAGATCATAATGCTTTGAAACTTGAAATCAATCACATGAAGAAGCCAGAAAAACCCCCCAAAACATGGAGATTAAAGAACACCCTACTAAAGAATGAATGGGCCAGTCAGCCAATTAGCGATGAAATAAAAAAAATATATGGAAACAAATGAAAATGAAAACACAGCAATTCAAAATCTATGGGATGCGGCAAAGGCAGTCCTAAGAGGAAAGTACATTGCTCTCCAGGCCTATTTCAAGATATTAGAAAAAGTGTAAGTCCAAAATCTAACAGCTCTCCTAAAGGAACTAGAGGCAGAGCAACAAGAATGCCCTAAACCCAGTAGAAGAAGAGAAATAGTAAAAATTAGAGCAGAAATAAACAACATAGAGACCAAAGAAACAATTGAACTGATCCATGAAACCAAGAGTTGGTTTATCGAAAAAATAAACAAAATTGACAAACCTCTAGCCAGACTTATCAAAAAGAAAAGAGAGAGCACCCAAATAGACAAAATCATGAATGCAAATGGAATTTTTACAACCAACCCCTAAAAAATATAAGCAATTATCAGGGAATACTATGAAAAATTATATGCCAAAAAATTGGACAACTTAGAAGAAATGGACAAATTCCTAAACGCACACCAACTACCAAAATTCATACGGGAAGAGATAGGAAATCTGAACAGACCCATAACTAGTGAGGAAATCGAATCAGTGATCAAAAATCTCCCAACAAATAAGAGTCCAGGACCAGCTGGCTTCCCCGGGGAATTCTGCCAGATGTTTACAACAGAACTAATACCAATCCTTCTCAAGCTATTCCAAAAAATGGAAATCGAAGGAAAACTCCCAGACTCATTTTATGAAGCCAGCATCACTCATGTTCCCAAGCCAGACAGAGATCCAGCTAAAAAAGAGAACTACAGGCCAATATCCCTGATGAATACAGATGCAAAAATCCTCATCAAGATACTTGCAAATCGAATTCAACAGCACATAAAAAGAATTATCCACCAAGATCAAGTGGGATTCATTCCTAGGTTACAGAGCTAGTTCAACATTCGCAAATCAATCAATGTGATACATCACATCAACAAAAGAAAAGATAAAAAACATATGATCCTTTCGATAGATGCAGAAAAAGCATTTGACAAAATACAGCATCCTTTCTCAATAAAGACTCTAGAGAAATTTGGGACAGAAGGAACTTACTTAAACATAAAAGCCATCTATTACAAGCCTTCAGCTAACATCATCCTCAATGGGGAAAAACTGAGAGATTTCCCCCTGAGATCAGGAACACGACAGGGATGTCCACTCTCATCACTGTTGTTTAACATAGTGCTGGAAGTCCTAGCATCAGCCATCAGACAACAAAAGGAAATCAAAGGCATCAGAATTGGCAAAGAGGAAGTCAAACTTTTCACTCTTCGCAGATGACATGATACTCTATGTAGAAAACCCAACAGACTCCACCAGAAGCCTACTAGAACTGATTCAAGAATTCAGCCAAGTTGCAGGGTACAAAATCCACGTACAGAAATCGGTTGCATTTTTATACACCAACAATGAAGCAACAGAAAGAGAAATCAAGAAGCTGATCCCATTCACAATTGCACAAAAAACCATAAAATACCTCGGAATAAACCTAACCAAGGATACAAGAGATCTGTATGATGAAAACTATAGAAAACTTATGAAGGAAATTGAAGAAGACACAAAGAAATGGAAAAACATTCCATGCTCATGGATTGGAAGAATAAGTATTGTTAAAATGTCAT